>NC_134462.1:119830436-119987936 GCF_047948215.1 Lycorma delicatula
AAACGTGAAGTAAAGGAGTCAGATGAATCGGTGGAATTTAGAGAAGCCTGAGGAAGAGGAGGTAAAGAAGATTTTTGAGGAGGATATCCAAGAGGTCTGAGTAAAAAGATAAGGTAGAAAATGTAGAAAAAGAATAGGGAAATGTTAAAATTGAAATTCTTAAATCATAGGCGGAACAAAGAAAAGTGGTAGAAAACTTAGGATATCAGAGGATATATTGCAGCTGATGGAAGAAAATAGAAAATATAAGAATATATAAATAAATACGCTTTTTAAGTAGCTTATAGAATAAAAGGATGAGCTACATGATTATTATTTAAAATTATTGTTGTTTTTTTAAGGATTATTGCTTATAACTTGTTTTATTTGGAATGTATTAGTAATGTTGTCTTTTTGTTTTTGTATGTTTTCATCTATGTGTTTTTATTATCACTCCGTAGCTACCGTTTTTAAAGTTCTAATTATTTTTTGTATTTGACTGCATAATTGTTTTTTTTCTTTTTTTTTTTTTTTTTTTTTTTGTCTTCAGTCATTTGACTGGTTTGATGCAGCTCTCCAAGATTCCCTATCTAGTGCTAGTCGTTTCATTTCAGTATACCCTCTACATCCTACATCCCTAACAATTTGTTTTACATACTCCAAGCGTGGCCTGCCTACACAATTTTTCCCTTCTACCTGTCCTTCCAATATTAAAGCAACTATTCCAGGATGCCTTAGTATGTGGCCTATAAGTCTGTCTCTTCTTTTAACTATATTTTTCCAAATGCTTCTTTCTTCATCTATTTGCCGCAATACCTCTTCATTTGTCACTTTATCCACCCATCTGATTTTTAACATTCTCCTATAGCACCACATTTCAAAAGCTTCTAATCTTTTCTTCTCAGATACTCCGATTGTCCAAGTTTCACTTCCATATAAAGCGACACTCCAAACATACACTTTCAAAAATCTTTTCCTGACATTTAAATTCATTTTTGATGTAAACAAATTATATTTCTTACTGAAGGCTCGTTTAGCTTGTGCTATTCGGCATTTTATATCGCTCCTGCTTCGTCCATCTTTAGTAATTTTACTTCCCAAATAACAAAATTCTTCTACCTCCATAATCTTTTCTCCTCCTATTTTCACATTCAGTGGTCCATCTTTGTTATTTCTACTACATTTCATTACTTTTGTTTTGTTCTTGTTTATTTTCATGCAATAGTTCTTGCGTAGGACTTCATCTATGCCGTTCATTGTTTCTTCTAAATCCTTTTTACTCTCGGCTAGAATTACTATATCATCAGCAAATCGTAGCATCTTTATCTTTTCACCTTGTACTGTTACTCCGAATCTAAATTGTTCTTTAACATCATTAACTGCTAGTTCCATGTAAAAATTAAAAAGTAACGGAGATAGGGAACATCCTTGTCGGACTCCCTTTCTTATTAGGGCTTCTTTCTTATGTTCTTCAATTGTTATTGTTGCTGTTTGGTTCCTGTACATGTTAGCAATTGTTCTTCTATCTCTGTATTTGAACCCTAATTTTTTTAAAATGCTGAACATTTTATTCCAATCTATGTTATCGAAAGCCTTTTCTAGGTCTATAAACGCCAAGTATGTTGGTTTGTTTTTCTTTAATCTTCCTTCTACTATTAATCTGAGGCCTAAAATTGCTTCCCTTGTCCCTATACTTTTCCTGAAACTAAATTGGTCTTCTCCTAACACTTCTTCCACTCTCCTCTCAATTCTTCTGTATAAAATTCTAGTTAAGATTTTTGATGCATGACTAGTTAAACTAATTGTTCTATATTCTTCACATTTTTCTGCCCCTGCTTTCTTTGGTATCATAACTATAACACTTTTTTTGAAGTCTGACGGAAATTCCCCTTTTTCATAAATATTACACACCAGTTTGTATAATCTATCAATCGCTTCCTCACCTGCACTGCGCAGTAATTCTACAGGTATTCCGTCTATTCCAGGAGCCTTTCTGCCATTTAAATCTTTTAATGCTCTCTTAAATTCAGATCTCAGTATTGTTTCTCCCATTTCATCCTCCTCAACTTCCTCTTCTTCCTCTATAACACCATTTTCTAATTCATTTCCACCGTATAACTCTTCAATATATTCCACCCATCTATCGACTTTACCTTTCGTATTATATATTGGTGTACCATCTTTGTTTAACACATTATTAGATTTTAATTTATGTACCCCAAAATTTTCCTTAACTTTCCTGTATGCTCCGTCTATTTTACCAATGTTCATTTCTCTTTCCACTTCTGAACACTTTTCTTTAATCCACTCTTCTTTCGCCAGTTTGCACTTCCTATTTATAGCATTTCTTAATTGCCGATAGTTCCTTTTACTTTCTTCATCATTAGCATTCTTATATTTTCTACGTTCATCCATCAGCTGCAATATATCGTCTGAAACCCAAGGTTTTCTACCAGTTCTCTTTATTCCGCCTAAGTTTGCTTCTGCTGATTTAAGAATTTCCTTTTTAACATTCTCCCATTCTTCTTCTACATTTTCTACCTTATCTTTTTTACTCAGACCTCTTGCGATGTCCTCCTCGAAAATCTTCTTTACCTCCTCTTCCTCAAGCTTCTCTAAATTCCACCGATTCATCTGACAACTTTTCTTCAGGTTTTTAAACCCCAATCTACATTTCATTATCACCAAATTATGGTCGCTATCAATGTCTGCTCCAGGGTAAGTTTTGCAGTCAACGAGTTGATTTTTAAATCTTTGCTTAACCATGATATAATCTATCTGATACCTTGCAGTATCGCCTGGCTTTTTCCAAGTGTATATTCTTCTATTATGATTTTTAAATTGGGTGTTGGCAATTACTAAATTATACTTCGTGCAAAACTCTATAAGTCGGTCCCCTCTTTCATTCCTTTTGCCCAGCCCGTATTCACCCACTATATTTCCTTCCTTGCCTTTTCCAATGCTTGCATTCCAATCTCCAACTATTATTAAATTTTCATCTCCTTTTACGTGTTTAATTGCTTCATCAATCTCTTCGTATACACACTCTACCTCATCATCATCATGGGCGCTTGTAGGCATATAAACGTTAACAATCGTTGTCGGTTTAGGTTTTGATTTTATCCTTATTACAATGATTCTATCGCTATGCGTTTTGAAATACTCCACTCTCCTCCCTATCTTCTTGTTCATCACGAAACCTACTCCTGCCTGCCCATTATTTGACGCTGAGTTAATTACTCTAAAATCAGCTGACCAAAAGTCGCCTTCCTCTTCCCACCGAACCTCACTAATTCCTACTATATCCACATTCACCCTATCCATTTCCTTTTTTAAATTTTCTAGCCTACCAACCTTTTTTAAGCTTCTAACATTCCACGCTCCGACTCGTAGAATGTTATTTTTTAATTTTCTGGTGACCCCTTCCTTAGTAGTCCCCACCCGGAGATCCGAACGGGGGACTATTTTACCTCCGGAATATTTTACCAAGGAAGGCGCCTCCATTATTGATATGTGAAAATGCAGAGAGCCACATTTTCTTGGAAAAAAGCAGCTGTAGTTTTCCATTGCTTTCAGCTGCGCAGTACTCAGAGGACTGAGTGATGTTGATACGGCCGTTTAAGTCATTGTGACTCACGCCCCTAACAACTACTGAAAGAGCTGCTGCCCTCTTTCAGGAATCATTCCTTAGTCTGGCTCTCAACAGATACCTCTCCGATATGGTTGCACCTTCGGTCCAGCTACTCTGTATCCCTGAGCACTCAAGCCCCCTCACCAACGGCAAGGTCTCATGATTCATAGAGGAGGGCATAATTGTTATTATTATTATTATTGTGTTTTGAATATTGTATTTTTAATTTATATGTGGGTTGTTGACTTGTGGCTGTTCTTTTGTGACTTTAAGTGATATTGTGCGGCATACAAAGGTTTTGTAACTGTTCTGTTGCACAAACAAGGCAAAAAAAAACAAAAAAAAAAATATTATTATTATTATTATTTATGGAAATCATTATTTCTGAAAGAAAAATAAAACAATAAAGACTGAACGATTAAAAAAATGTACAATTAAGAAACTGCTTATCAGCAAACGATTGTTGATTCGATTCGATGGACTGTTAAATTTATGTCACATATCATAGAAAAATAAAACAAAACTCTTCAACCGTTTTATTTTAGATAGTCTCTACTAAAAAAAAAAAGAGAAGCTCATCTGTAAGACAAATTTAAATAGTTCTACGCAACGTAATGATATTGAGTATTATTACGTTCTCGAGACGGCTCGATGGGAAGTAGGTCACCTTACACGTCACTAGAATTATAAAATCGCGCAGAATTATGCTGTCTTAAGGTTTTAAAATAAAGCTCTTACTATATCGTATTAATTAATTAATTTGTTAAAACTCCGGAGATGTTTCACAATAAGTCCAGCAGAATAAGGTGACGCTTAGTTCTGTACGATCAGCAGATGAGGCACAAACAGAGATACACTTTAATTATAATTGGTAAGTACAAATGTATACAAATGCTAAAAATTTGGAGTTAGTCTACAACGTATATTTGTCTAAATAAGATCAACCTTAACTGGTCGCTTACCGTATTCCATTTTTTTCTCGCTCTCAACAAAAATGTATTGAAAAGTTTTTTTTTTTGTTTTAAATAACACTGATATATAAAGATAAAATGTATTTGATTTTTTAATACATAAAGACGTATTTTGTAAAGAAAGAATCGTTTTTCTTTACTTTGTACTTTTATTTGTCTGCACAGTCATTTTGTATACATAATAATCGTTGATAATAATAAATATTTTTCTTCTAAATGTAGAGACGGAAAAGTAATCTATATATATATATATATATATATATATATATTTATAGATAAAAATTGTTCCGGGATGTATTCCCCGAGCCTCAGTTACTGATTCAGGACACCAAAATGAGAAAACACGTTCATATCGACATAAGTTTTATTTTACTTTGTTTTCCTTCTGGACGCCATTCTGTGGATGCCTTAATTAAATTTCTCAAATCTAAGATGTGTCTTATTCTACAAATTAAATAATTTTGAAAACGTACAATCAAAAATTACAAAATGGCGTGCATCTTAATTTTTTAATCTCCATTGTCGTTATAATTATTTGTTTGATCAAAATTTTACTTGTTACAATATTTATTAAGCGTTTTATTTTGAACAAAATGACACCTCATTTGTAAAAATCCATAGCCAAACATTCGAGTTATTGCAGACAATTAACCCGGCAGTACGCACCGTAATGCAAGCTGATAATTTTTTTCCTGTTTTTATTTCCTCAAGTAAATGTATTAAAAATTATTTTTAACAATAAATAATAATAGTATTAATAAAAATTATCAAGCTGATAATTTTTATGATGCGCATTATACGTAAGATTTTTAAATATATTTTTTGTATTTTTTTTTCGGTTAATGAACCTTCTTCTTCTGTTTTTTCCTGTTTAGCCTCCGGTAACTACCGTTTAGATAATTCTTCAGAGGATGATATGTATGAGTGTAAATGAAGTGTAGTCTTGTACATTCTCAGGTCGACCATTCCTGAGATGTGTGGTTAATTGAAACCCAACCACCAAAGAACACCGGTCGGTTAATGAACCTAGTTCAATGAAAAATTCTATTTTGAACGTCCTGTTAATCGTACGGCATACAAGTTTTAAAGAAGTATATATTCTTTGAATGAGTCAGGCTGTGCGGAAAGGGTACCGTTTAATATCTTTAATGGTAAGATACACTTATAAAACATATTAAATAAGCCTAGTTCTGGATGAAATTATATTTTAGTGTACATTATAAAGGGAATGTGTTGTCTTAATAGCAATTTTGTAGGATTATTAGCTGCAAAGCAGTTGGTTGTGTAAATTTCGGATTTGTAAATTAGATTTTGTAATTTTGGGTTACTGAAACGGTATAGATTAAGGGCTATGCAATCACATTTATTGTAGTTGTAATGTTTTAAACGGTAGAGCGAGTTGTAAAAGATATTTAGATAAACCTTTTCGCCTACTGCAATCGGACAGTGTAGATGGTAGTCGGCTATTATTACGGAAAACACCACACCGCATTTATTGTGATTGCTATTTGATGTTTAGCATACGATTAAGTTTTCTTCTTGATTCCGTGCCGTTAAATATTTTTAATTAAAAATTGGGGATTATAATTATACTTTGTCATTTTACACGACTGTACCGGCTAGTCGATTAATAAGATGATATGTTTTTTCTGCTTTCACACCATCCAGAACGGCTGAACCGATTTTACTAAAATATATATTAAAAGATTAAGCTTACTCTTACAGCGATAGTAGATAATAAAAATTTTGAAAAAAGGAAATGCCTTACGGTAGATGTAATTTCATTCAGTTTAGATTAATAAAATTATTAAAAATTCTTCTTATGTTAATTAGATAAAAATACTGTATTTCATCCAATAAAGCGTCAGAGCATGCCTATTGGTTGTCTCTACGTCTTTTTTTCAGCACTTTTTTTTACTTTAATCAAAATGCAGGTTTTCCGCGAATTTCTTTTTTTTTACTAATGCTTTATTTTCAAATATTGGGAAAGGGATTTAAAGAATATATACCTGTACTTCATTGCTCATTCGTGTTATAAAGCGTGAAAAATAATAAAAATTAAAAAATTTAAATACTGTATGTTACAAAAATAAATTTAAACAGTAACATAAAATGTCTTTTTTCTTTAAACTGAGAAGGCCACTCAATTCACTTCTATATTGGTAAATATACAGAGGAAGCAGAGTTAGTGTGTAAACAAACAGTTTTTCATTTTAAGCGTTTTTATGGTATGGTCATTTATAAAAAAAAAATTACACTATTACAAAAAATTTTGTTAACGATAAAAATGACATTCATGTAGTTTGTGCGTAATGCCAAAAATCATTTAACATGTAGACAGTAGAATGGTTTACGCTGACTAATTTATTATAAATTATTTACAGCATATAGCAGGTACTAGTTATCAAGTAGCGAAGAATTTGTACAAATCATGGAATACTGATTACTCATTATTCTGGAAAAAGTCAATTTTATCGCTAGTCTGATTAAAAATATCAAAAACTGTAGCTGTAGCTGTAGTAGCGGACGATAAAGAGACCACTCAGGAGACTAGAGATTGCACTGCGATTAAGCAGTTGAATGTAAAGGTAGACCCAAAGAGAATGCGTAAACCCCGCATTATAGTCTATAACATAGACCGTAGCCTTACCTACGGGAATGTCTTGTCCCTCGTTAGGGAACAGAACACTGATTTGGATGAAGCCGCCTTCCGGCGGGACTGTAGGCTGGTCTTTAAAACAGGAGGACGTGATACCCAGAAATATCACGGAGATTTTGAGCTGGGTTCTGGTCTCTTTCAAAAATTTACGTCCGCGGGCAGACTCTTTATTGATTTTGGGTCCTGTCGAGTAAAAGAGTATGCGGGTGTCCAAAGATGTTTTAAGTGCTGCAGATACGGTCACAGGGCCAAATTTTGTAAGTTTGCCTTGGTGCGCACGCATTGTGATGAGGAAGGCCACGAGCGTGACGATTGTTCTCTTTTTGCGGCCAGAGCCGCATTGTCAGACAGTGTAGGGGTTCCTAGATGCGGTTGGTTTGTTCAACCGGCATCCGTAGTTTACTTAAGGGAAAGACTCATACCGTATTGCCGTGGGAAGCTAATCCTGAGTGCGGCTCACCAGATATGCTTGGCTGCTTTTCATAAAGTGAGCCTTTTTTTTTTTCTTTTTTTTTTTTTTTTTTTTTTTTTTTTTTTGTTAAAGTGGTGGGGAATCCCGTTTGCTGACGCTTAAGCAGTGTTGGGCTCGCTAAGACGTGCCCTGCAAGGTATTATTAATATGCGTATGTAAACCTGCGCACTACCGACTAAACCGCCACCCCTGGCTACCACCCTTCCTGGAACCGCTAACGAAGCATTCCTTCTGGAAGGGGGTTATACGCCCACTCACACATTCATACGTCATAGTGCAATATCAACAGAAACACATCAGTTACTGCAAAACAGCAGCAAACAAGAAACATCACCATACATCAAGTAACTCTGTAACTATATGTAACTACATACTACACACAAAGAAGTAAGTCACACAATATCTGTGGATGCCAACAGATACGGGAGCGGAGTGTCCGCAGCCTCTTCACGTCAAGGCGACCCCCACATGTACGAGGGAACCTCGCTCTAGTCGCTCACTCACGAACCTGTCCGCCCCCGCACTCTCCGACGCCGCCCATTGTTTCGTGACTCCTCCCGTGGTTGGAGGTCCCTCTTCATGATTTTTACATACGTAGAGATCGCCTTCCAGTTTTCTTTCTTTTCTAACATTGCTCTTCAGGCTGGAACATCACTTCCCTATCTAGTACGTGAAGTAGCTCTGTCCTAGGTCCTTCGTATCTCGGACAGTGGAAGATACGAAGGACCATTACATCATAGATCTACCTACATAATTTGTATTGTTGTTCACATGTAACTAATCAATACTCTTATTTCAACTGATATTTTGTTAATTTCACTCTCTGATATTTTATATCGTAATTAATAAGTTAGATAATAACACAAATTAATTCATATATATTTTCTGTTTTTCAGAATCAGCAGTACGTATTTATTATTATTCATATTTTTATCACGATTATTAAAAATAAATTAACATCGACATTTCTTTGTATGTAAATCCACGCCAGTGAATGAGGATGACATTAAAGTAAAATTTAACAATCCTGACATATTATCATACTTAACGTTTATTTTTAGATTATTGGTTTTTATATCTGCTGATTGATCAACCTACCCTTTTTTAATTATAATATTTATATGAACTTTTAAAAGAGGTAGGTTGTTCTTTATTTATAAATAATTTCTTCAGTATATCTTTCTATTTTTATTCTGTAGAACTAGTAGTCATAATATCACCATTACAAGATACGGTTGACTTAACCGTTTAGATAAAAAGTGATTTAAGCTATTAAACTATCTAAGTATTAATTAATTTTTACTATTAATGTTTCTTCCCTGTTCATTAGTCTTATAATATAAATTTGTTCATATTAAACATTATTCTGAGAGAAAATCTTTCGTAATAAAAAATAATATCGTAAATTACTACGAAATAAATTTTTATAATTCCAAAAATATCATCATTACCCTTAAAAAATCATAAATAAAAAGAGCGGATAGAAAAAAGGGTAAAAAGAAGTAGCGTAAATACTTTAAAAGCTTAACACTTAAAAGCTTAAGCTTAATACATTAAAGCTTTAAGCTTAACCGGCTAATATTATATATTAATTACTATATGTATATAAAATTAGGTTGGTGTTGAAAAAATCACTTTACACGTTATAAATAAAATAACCGGTTACTTCAATATAGTTTTTAAGAATTTTGTATTTTTTTTATTTTGAAAGAGCGGGCATCAACAACTATGGTCATTAGCCAGGTAGAAATCGGTAGCGTATGAAAAAATTCCGCGTCTGACCGGGATTCGAACTCGGTACCTGTGGGTTGTTGTTTACGAATATGTGAATTAACTCAGGGTGTATTCTACCTACTTCCCCATGAGGTGAGTGTAAATTTTGTTTTAAAATTTGTATTACTAATTTTTAACATTTTTCATTGTTTAGCCGCTAAGTAACAAATCTTGACTTAATTTTTAATTCGGTTATATTGGAATTTCTGAAAGATTTAGAGACCGGTTAGTCTTTGTTGTTCAGACAATTTTTACTAATACCGACCACGAATTACATTAAAGAAATTTTGAATAAGAAATAACGAAGGATTGTCAACAGAAAAAGAAAAGATTAAAAACAACAAAGAATTTCAGAAATTTGAAGTGACTTCATCAAAAAATAAATGAATAAAATCTTAATTGAAGTTTTCTAAAGCTTAAGAAAAACAAGAATTAAGATAAAATAAAAATAAAAAATAAAGTACAATGAAATAAAAATTATTTATATTAAAAACTGATTAACTTCAAAAGAATGATAAACATTGATGAACCTTAACGATACGGTGGGGTTGGACAAACGAGGTAGGAAAGTGCCCCCCCCCCCCCATCACGATCACTTTTATTCTTCTGAACATCAAAATTTTAAATTACTGTAAAAGAATTTAGTCGCTGAAGAAATATCTCGTAATTCTTCAATTTATCTTTAAAAGAAAATGAAAGATACAAGGATTTCCTTTGATTATTAAAAGGTATAATTTATTATTTAATCATAATGTAAACGGGCGATACCGATCTATCACGTGGTTATCAAACATGTAACCGTTGGTTTTAATTGTAATTAAAAAAGTTAATTCAGATTCTACGAAATAAAACTAATTTATAATAATATATATAATATATTTAACCGATATATAATAATATTTTAGAGTCCATGATATATTTAACTGTATAATAAAAATTGTTTTACCACCTGACACATCTGTCGCGGAATAAACTTTAAATTAAAAATAAATAAAGAAATCTTGAGTTTACAAATTATGAAAATAAGATGTAAAAATATAAATCGCCTATATTGTAAGTATTACGGGTCGATAAACGCTTTATCTGGTTTCACGCTACAAAGAAAATAATCCTTGGAATATCACTTTTTTAGCTGAAATAAATTATATTTAACTAAATTTTATTCACAATATACTACTGAAAAAAAAAACCCAGTGAGACTTACGGTATTCATTATAAATAACGGATAACATTATTCTAGTACGTTTATAAATTTTTTTCACGCGTGAAAAATTTATAAACATATTAACATACATAAAATTTATAATTGTACTAGTTATTAGCTAAACTATTTTCTTAATTAATTGGTTTATAGATTAATAGAAATTGTACGTTCCAATATTAACAACTCATATAATTAATTGTTGGTAAGATTCATTCTGTATCATTTAGTTTATTCAAAGTCAAAAAATATATACTTAATAAATTTTTGTTTATTATAGAATTGTTTAATAAAAGATTTAAAGAATTATCACTAAAATTTCACTAAAAAGTTTTACAATTTTGAGTTTTAGCGTTTGGCCTCAAATTAAAAATAATAATAGTCAACTCTCGATAAAAAAAATAATTAAGTAAACCATTATAAAATAGTTACAACCATTTACATACATAATATTTCATCATAGTCGTATCATACTACTGTCCTTAGTAGGCGATTCGTGAATTGATTAAACCAAAATATTCTTTAAGATCGTAAAATTTAATTAATAGTAACTACTCGGTAAGAGTTTGGCTATTTAATAAGGAGTATATTTTATATTTTCAGGAAAATTATTTAAACATTTTTTAAATTGATAATTTGGTCCTGTTCAAACATCTTTTTTTCAAGGTACGTAACAATTTGATTACGTAAATTGGTTCCGGTCTTATGTAATTTACAAAATCTTTCTTCCGGTAGATTTGGTAAGAAATTAGTCGCTTCACCTGAGGACGTCCACTCGCAAAGCGGTGGACATTCAAGGGGATTAATTCCTAGAAGCCAGAACTCTTTACTGTGGCCGGCTTATTGTCGGTTACGAAAGAGATAATGTTATTTTTATGGTATTCTGATTACAGATAAATACTTTGCAAGTCTGGTATTTAGAATATATATCCCGACGTTTTCTGTTATTAGTGATTCTCGACTAATAATTTATGAAATAGCGAGTTCATCATGAAAGACTATTTGCCGAGTACGACTGTTAGACGTAGCTGACTAATACAGGGTGTCCCATATAAAACGCAACCCATCAATCACTTATCCATGAAATTTCAAAAGTCAAGCTTACTCCTCTACTCGTTACTGAAATGGACTCGTCCAACATCTGAACATCGCGGTGAAGCAGTAGAACACTACCGATAGTAACAACAATGCAATCATAATGTTCAGTGTATTGTTAGAGACAAGATGGCGTTTTCGCTAGATGAACGTGTTTTCACTGTTGAGTCGTACTTCAGTACGAAATTAGCGGTTTCAGTGCAAGATTTGTTTCGCCATAAGTACCCAGATAAACCAGCTCCTAAAAAAACATCAGTATTAAGGTTAGTCGCAAAATTTAGAAAGACCGGTTCTGTTAATAACAAGGAACACAAAAGATCTGCGTCAGTGTTGAATACAGATACAGTCACTGAAATCAAAGACCGATTACTCGCCTCGCCAAACAAATCGATAAGACCTTTGTCTGCTGAAATTAATTCGTCTAAATCAACTGTTCATCGGGCGACCAAACAATTACAATTACGACCTTATCGCATTCAAACGGTTCATCGACTTCTTTAGCCCGACAAAGAAAAACGGGTACAATATTGTCAACGGTTCCGTCGATTTCTGCGTGAGGGAATTAATGTTAAGGATTCGTTATTTTTCACAGATGAAGCACGGTTTCATTTGGACGGCTACGTAAACAGCCAAAACAGTAGAATTTGGAGTGCTGAAAATCCCCGCGTTTATCACGAAAAACAATTACATCCGCAGAACTTGGGCGTGTGGTGCGCTATATTGCGGAAGAAAATAATCGGTCCTATTTTTTTTCGAGTACACCATTAATGCAGAACGATATCAGGATATTTTATTTCAGTTCATCGCACTCTTGGAAGAGGAAGACAGACACTGCCGGCTACAACATGACGGTGCGACATCGCACTACGCAGGTTCAACTTCTGATTTCGTTGAGGAATTCTTTTGTAATCGTGTTATCGGTCGAGGGTTATGGCCACCACCAAGATCTCCAGATTTGACTGCGGCGGATTTTATTCTACGGGGTTACCTCAAAGAAAAAGCCTACAGCAACAAAACACGAACACTTGAAAGTCAATATTGAACAAGCTGTATTAAATATCCAGCCACAAACTTTGAAAAAAGTTGCAAGAAACGCTGTAAAAAAAATTGAAGCTTGTATTCAAGAAGATGGCGGCCACTTCCAGCATTTACTCTAAATGTAAGGTAATGGATGGTAATAATAAAAATTACATTTAAATTTACACATGCCTTTTTATTATTTCAATACCTCCCAATATAAGGTTGGGTTGCGTTTTATATGGGACACCCTGTTCGTGGTATCCATGCTTAAGGTGAGTGAGATACTGTAGCGACTTCGATATGACAGCCGTCAGCAAATTAAACCTGTTAAAAATCGTTTTGTGAAAGTTTTTAACCGTGAGAACATTAAACGGCTATCCGTAATCTTAAACTTTTTCTCATCGGCTGTCTGTTTTATCGGCTTAAGGTTCGTGCTGTTTTTATATTTCTTGAGATAAATTTTACCTATCCGATCGGTAATAAAGCGTGGATAAATTGTAGAGTATGAGGTATCGAAAGAGAAAAATTATTTTATTAAAAACGTTTTAAAAGTCTCAGTAATCAACAGGAAAAATTTATTAGCGATGTTACAAATGCTTCTCTGTTGAGTAAAAATCGATTATCATCCTTTAGAATTTTAAATTTATTTAAAATCTTTTTACGAATGTTTCCCCTTTATAAGAACATTAAGTGGCTATCATCTGCCTTAAATTTTGTTCACGGAAGCTAGTAGTCGATCAATATCTTTGTCGATGTTATGTTATTTTATCCAACCGAAAGGAAGTATTTTTGTTTTCATTTTTACAGGCATTTGTTGATTATTATTATTTAATTTATTTTTTATGTAACATTTCGTCAGTACTTACGGATATTTTTTCCTAATAATCGAATCGGTCATATAGTTTTAGTAATTTAAATAAAATATTTTTTTTGTAAACAGTTTCTGAGCACTTTCTTTGCTTTACCCGTATTTCACATTATTCAAATATAGTGTGTAATTAATTGTTTTTATTAATCTTTAATACACAGTTTTATTGAAAGTAGTGGTCGTTTAATTAAATGTACTCTTTACCAATATTTTTCTTTTAATTATAAAGCTTTGTTTACATATAAATGAACTTCATCAGAGAAGTTTGATTTTAGATTTTACAATAAAACTCTGTTGAAATTTAGACTCCGGGCAATTTAATATACGGTATTATTAATACAGTTGAGCAGTAAACTTAGAACTGTTTGTCTGTCAGTTTTATCGTAGTTACCGAAGTACTTTTATTTGTACCTTTATATAGCTATTTAATAATTGTGGTCTGTGACTATTTCACTCTTTGATTACACGGATAATTCAAATGTTTGTGGACCGTTTCCAATATAACTTTTCCTTTAGCAAAAGTAGTTCTATTATAAAAAAAAGATACATAATTTTAGAGTTTTTAATCATCTTTACACATAATACTGAAATATTTAATTTTTCTGTAGTCTTTTAAAAACTTTATAAATATAATATACGTATATAAATTACGTTGTTATACGTTTAGCATTACATATTATTTTAAATTTATTACGAATAATTTATTTTAATTTATTTATTATAAATAAATTATTGCGCAATATCGCTACAACCGCATTATTTATAATAATTTCACTTTAGGCGACCCGACATGAGTCACGAATCACTCCAAAAAATTATATAACCATATTTAAGAATAAAAAGTCCCATTCTAGGCTTACTACAAAAAAAAAGATCACTGAAGTGAGTTCCCGTTGCCCTCTTCAATGAGACAACTATAAAATTGCATATCATCATACGTCATTTCCAATGTAAAGTACATGATAGTCCTAAAAGCGACTACTTTTTTCTGTTCACCAAAGAGATAGCTGCACAATGAGCTTTATTTCTTTCAGATAAAGAAACTCTGACCGGCTTCTCTTGTACATTAAGTGCTTTACATGTGTTACAACCGTTATAAAAATAATCGTATAAAAACAAAGATTAAAAAATAGATAATCGTAAAAAACATTTGAAAAGTATTTTTAATGTGTAATTCATGATTTAAACACCTTAAAGTGGGCTTTTTGTATAGCTATCGAGAAGGAATCAATTCTGGACCGGTCCGTAGCAAAGCCGCTCCCATCAAATCAAACTATGTAAATACAAAGAGCTCAGAAACTCAAAGAGGTCACCGTTTTTTTTAAACGAATCTTAAAGGACGTTTGGCGTAAACCGCTGAAAATCTCTAGAGTGAAAATGGAAGGAAGTTGTTGATCGATAATGAAATATTTTCTATCTGTTAGGAGACCTTGCATCGAGATAAAAAATTATTTCCAAAGGAATACTTAAGATTTCTCCAGTACGGCAGGGAGTATCTATCCCGTCAATTTTATCTTCAAGAAATCGGGGAGTATTTTTATCCAGGATTAGAGTAGCACATTATTAATATTGCATAAACAGCTTAATTATGTTTATTTAAAATAATTACTTTTCTGTTAATTACTAAAGAGCTCCTGATGCAAGGTCCTATCATTCTTAAGGATGGAACGCTCATTTCAGGAATTTTATAGCGCATATTAGTATTTAAAAATAAGTTATTTAATCTGATGTATTATATTCGCCTCTCTTGATGTTTAACTATTTCTTTTTTCTTTTGTACAGTGTTTTTTTCTTTGTTTTTCTTTAAATTTGAATTTCTGTTCCAGTAATGAAGCCATATCATTTATAGATCTTTCAAGCCATTCAAATTTCATCCAAATCAGCAGTAATATTAGTTAATCTCAACGAATTCTTAAACTGTTATTCTTCTCAATTTTTTTATATCTTTGTTTACAGTTCATTTGCTAGAAAAAAGTAGTAGACAGATTAGATATTTTTCTTGAAATTTTCTGTATTACATAATTTTCTCAACTATTCTTGTTAAAGTTACCTAATTGGAAATATATATATATATATATATATATATATATATATATATATATATATATATATATATATAAATAACGCTTCTTTCTAAAAATTCAATTAATTATATTCTTTTCCTTTTAATATTATTATAATAATTTTATTAATAGTACAGAGACTGCGTAAATAGTTTAGTCTTTAAATTAAAAACTAAGTAAATTCAGCCTGCCTTTTAAATTTAAATTTCAAGTATGATTTTAATCCTGTTTTTAAATATTTTTCGTTTAAAGAAATAAATTAACCGTTAATTTTTGTAACGTATTGTTAGTTCAACAAATTATGTAAAAATTTTTCTTTCGATAAAAAATAGTTACGCTAGTTATGGCGTTACCCTAAGTTATTAAACTTATAATACAAATAATACTTCTGACTAGCTCGCTTGTTAGAATACCCTTTATTACTCGGGATAAAGTTAAATCTCAAACTATTTAATAAAAGTTTAGCATCGATTTAGGAGTTTTTAACTTCAAGTAAATATTACTTTTTCGTTTATTCCGTGAAAATTTAACTAGTTATGTGAAAAGTAAACTCCGCTCTTTATATAATCAGGATCAGAAATTGTCTTTCGGCGTTGCCATGTTTCTAGTCGCATCACACACCACTAATGACTGTCTAGGACTAACTTCTTCTAAATCTCTTTTTTCCCAACCCTATTTTTTTTTGTAAAAAGAGTGTCCGAGAGGAAAAAACATAAGAAATATTTTTTTAAAAATATTTTAAATAAAAACAAAATTATTTTTACTAAAGTTATTTTTATTTTAATCGATAAGAAAAAGAAGTAAATATTTATTTGAAAAAGTTAAGTGTACTCATTTCCCGCACGGTTTGCGAGGGATACGTATTTATATTGCACATGCATAAAGTAGTATTTTCCAGTAATCGGTTTAGTGTAGTCGTTAACATAAATAACACTTGAAAGTTGGTACGAACGTGTACTCTGTGGAAAGTTATTGTACCTTAGGGTAAATTTTTTGGAAAATATTCCAAAAACGATTAAAATTTGTTAATTTTATTGTAAATTAATTTATTGTTTTTGAAATATTATTATATAAATTGTAAGACTTAGTTACAGTGTATCTGTAACGGGCTGTACGTTAATAGCAGAATAATGAACTGTATTATAAATAAAATAATTACACACTGATTGATAACTAAATATACTATATTTATAAGATTAACAATATTAAACTATATTACTATGATGCAGAGGCCGTACTGGCGTGCATGATTACTCTAACACTGTCCAACTCCGTCTGACTAGAATACATTATATTACAATGATGCAGAGGCCGTACTGACATGCACGATTACTTTAACACTGTTCAACTCCGACTGATTAGTATACAGAATGTTCTTAATACTAAAGCTGCCCATAGGCAGCGCTGAGTGTCTAATTTTAAACCAAACAGTATCGGTATAAAATACTTTAAAATTCTTAGAAGAGATTTTAAAAAGAGCTTTTCATCTTTTTAAACCGAATTAAGGCAAATTAAGATTATTATACTATTTTTTATTTTATTACAGACGCCAAAACAAAAGTTTCAATATTTTGAATTAAAGATAAACAATACCATCATTTATTTATTTTTTTTTTATTCTCAATATCTAGAAATTTTTTTTTAATACAAAAATAATAAAATCGAAGAAATTAATAAAAATTAAAAACGGCTATTATGTTTGCTGATGTATGATGAATGAGAAGGTTCCAGTTAAATAAAGAAATTAATACAAAAAGCTAGATAAACTTTTCTGAGAATTAGGAACGTCTTATTCTCCAAAGTTTAAGTTTGAGGGAGAATGTAATTAAACGCTATTATCTTCTCAGTGCTGCTGTATGACGATGAGGCTTAGAATTTATCAAGAGCATCGTTGAAGAGTTACGAAGTGGTGCGCATAAGAGTACTGGAGAAATAAGATTCACTATGATAATGCACTTAAAAGCTTGATACTGGTATAGAGGCGATTACGATAGTTAAGAAAAAATCGGAGTAGAATTTAGATACGGTAAGGTGAAGTAGCGGTTAAAATCAAGGGAAAATAATGGGTAGCCGAAATCTAAGTTTAGGGAGAATTTCACGATTGAAAAATTAAGGAAGTTTGGTTTAAACTAGCTTTTTTTATTTTGGCCAACGGTGGATAAAATTGTAATCGCCCGGACGGTTACCAACGTTTGTTTAAGGACGTGGTACATTACAGAAGAAGATAAATATTTACTTTCAAACTAAAGGAAATTATCATTCCAAAGTACATGTCGGAGTTAATTATAAAATTTCCTTTCTATCGATGGCGTTTTTAGTTGTGCTGTATTCAAAAAGTACCCGTTTTAAATAGGTTAGGAAACTACCTTTGTTTTGTAATCAACTAATATATTCAATTTATTTTACGATTTGTTAGTTTGATGTGTTTATTTTTGTAAAGATGTAATATGTTTTTGAATTTTCATGTTGTTCAAGCGTTAGAGATCTTAGTTTGTGAATACCATGTATATAAATTTATACTATTTATAATACAAATTCATCTTTCGTATATGTATCTTATTAGGTGATTTGCAAAATTTAATTCTGTCGTTTTATGTAGTTCCGGTAACTTTGTTTACGTTCGTAGAAATTATTGATAAATATACTTAGTAGTTCTAATAAGAATAATTTAATGAAATCGCTGCATTTAATTTGTTTATCGCTGGAGGTTGTTATATTTGTCAGTTTGTGTTTTGTTATTTGGTTTTGTTTATTTTATTTGTACTTTTGATAGCGACACAGTAATCAGAGCTTTGCGATTAAAATTAATTGATGAAGAGTGTAATTAGATGCTATTATCTTTTCTGTGCTGATGTATGTCGAGTATAAGAGCGATGCTTTTCAAAAGATTTTTTTATTTATTTTTGATTGTATCTTGGTAACAGTTTAATTAAAAATTACGAAATATCGTGTGATAGAAAATACATGAGTTTAATTGTATAATTTTTATTAAATCGGAGAAACGAGTGGGTAGATATTATAATAGAATAATCTTAAACGTTTATGGACGTTTTGAAATATTTTTAATATTCGTAATACGTTTTACGTTATTTTTACTTTCGAATTTTTTTAATTATTATAAATTTACAGAGTATTGTATTTATTTAATTATGTTCTGAAATAAAGTGAAATAAACATAATATTTTTATTGGTATTGTTATTACTTTTATTTTATTTTTTTATTTTTTGTTTATGTGGGCACCGACTTCTAAGGTTATTAGCCATCGATACCTTCTTTAAAATAATGTTTCAGTCACCATCAGGTTCGTCAGAGGTAAGAGTATAAAGGCCCCTTCATTTTATTTAAAAACACAGAATTACAAACAATAACTAATCATTTAAACAAGCTTATAATAGACACTAATAACAATTACAGGGTGTAAAGGGCCCTGATACTTAAATAAACCAAAAAAATAAACGCATTAAAAGTAAAAATAAAAATCGAAGTTTTCACTATACAAACATTATTAAATAAAATTCATGTTCGTGGGGAAAATTAATTCATATATTAAATCCTCAAACAACTTGTACCGACATTTTTTTCATTTTTTTTTAAACCTGCGGGACCACCGTTAGGTATTACTTCAAAGGATGTGATGAATGATAATTTTTGTAGCGTGTGAAAATGGCATGCCTGACCGGGATTCGAACCCAGGACTTCCGGACGAAAGACCGAGACTCTACCACTCGCGCCACGGAGGCCGGCTATCTACTGACTTACAGTCTTGTGAATAGTCTGCTAGTGTGTAGATAAGCTTTCCTTCAATACCATTCCTTCTTCTAACTCTTCATTCGTTCTATATATTTCATTTTTTATCGTTTTCCAAATACGCAGCGGTATTATTTATTAGATCGTAACTCTTTCTAAGGTTCTCATATATAGTACACTTTTCCATCAGATTCTTGACTGTAAGCTATTTATCACATACGCCGCACATTGATTTTTCTTCGGTGGTTAACAAATATGAATTTGTTATTCGTGTGTGGCCGATTCTGCGTCAGGTCACTGCCACTTCTCGGAGAGTCGGTTTAACATCGCTCTTACATTTATACAGATAGGTTTTAATCGCATTTAATTTCGTATTTAACACTCTCCATTCATTATTCTGTATATTTCTTAAAGTGTTGGTCAAACAAATTTTAACATCTATCATTCGAACATGAATTATATCCATATTATCACATACAGTTGCCAATCTGGCAGCTTCTTCTGCGCTTTTGTTTCACGGATACCAGCATGACCTGGAGTCCATTCAAATACACATCGCTATCCTCGTCGATTTAAAACATACTGAATGGACATGATGTTTCCGATAAGGACGTCCTTAATGTTCTTGTTCCGAATAACAGTTAGTGCGTTTAACGATTCGGAACATATCAGCACTCTCTCTTCGTAGAAATTTTCTTAGTAGCGAAGAGCTTGCTGTATAGCAATAAGTTCTGCCGTATAAACGCTTTTTATATCTGGCATTTTCCATGAGTGGGCTTTTTCATTTACTTATGGAGCATCCAACACCGTGTTCGGTTTTAGAACCATAAGTATAAATTTTTACATATCCTTCGTAACTACTGATCGATAAAACGTTTTGTTGTAGTATTCCAACAAAAACTGCTGGTTGCTCTTTTGTTTTTCTACAAGAGAGATCTGATCTTTGCTTACCGCTGGTAAAAGCTGTGGCGATATTTCTCTTGCAAAAATTGCTAATGTGTTTGGTAAAGCGATTCCGTATTTCCTTTTTTATACGGCCGCAGTAATTTCCTTATCTGAGCTCCAATTAATGTTTGATAAACATTTAATAATTTTTAGTGCTTTCTTGCATCTAAAACTCAATCTTGAATATGTAGTCCCCATGTAAGGGATTTATCTAATAGTAGTCCTAAAAATCGTACATTGTCCTTTTACTGCATTATGTGATCGTCGACAGTTATAACAAGACTACGGTGAGGAATGCACTTCCTCATACCAATAGGTAACTATTGCGACCTGGCAACATTTTGTGCTTTCTTCCACTTCCGCGGATACATTCCATCCCTATGTGATTATATAGTTCTAACAATCTTAAGTTTTCAGTGGTGCTTAGCTGTCTAATCATTAAATTTATGAATAAATTCATTTTAGTTCTGAAATTTAGCAGACCCTCGAGTTCTATTTTTTGCCTTCTAAAAAATTCATCATAGTTAGCCGGTTTGCTGGCTTCTTCGAAGTGTTTGGCTAGTAACTCTGCAATTTCGTTTGAAGTATCTCTAACTTCATCTTCATTTTGAAGGCAAGTTATGGGAGTAAAGTTTGTACGCCCTCTAATAGTCTTCACTTTCTTCCAAACGTCTGATGTAGTCGTGTTTCTGTTAATAGATGATACGTATTGTTGGCAGGATCGTTTTTTAGTACCTATCACAAGTCTTTTGCATACGCCCTGTAAATTTTTAAGGGAATTAGATTTCCTAGTGTTGGACGTTTATTAATGGCGTTGTATGCATTTTTCTATCTTTTTATAACTTCACTTATTTCATTGTTCCAAAATGGATCGGGTCGCTTCTTGGGTTTCCTGGATGTTCTGGGAATATATCTTGATGCCAAGTCAAATGTAGAATTCATTATAGCATCTACATCGGCTTTGATAACTATAGTTGTTTCAGAGAGCATCGTATTAGTAGTGAAGCTCGTCCGATCTGCCTTATCAAACAGTCATCTTTTCGAGATGGGATTTAATTTTCTTATAGCATCAATTGTGATTCGCACCGGGAAATGATAACTTCCGTCTATATCTTCTAAAACTTTGATACTGTACTTCGGTGGTATCGATGTACTTATATATATGCTAAATGTATGCAGGACGTCGATCCATTTTTGGCACTGAAATAGGTACCTGAACCATCAATTAAAGTAATGAAATCAGAATTTAATAAGAACTTTCCCAATTCTCTTCCACGGGGATCTATTCGATCTTACTCAAAAATAGGAGTATGTGCACTGAAGTCACCCATTAGTAGTATGGGTGAAGGAAGCTGTACACTTAGTTGTGTTATGTCATCCTCTTTCCGATAAAAATTTGGTTGCAAATAGTGATCAGTAGCGGACGCTTCATTCTGATTGCGACCGCTTGTAAATTTGTGTTTATTTCAACCCTTCCGGTGGTTGCTCCAGTCGAAATTAAGAAGGCTACTTCACCTCTAACTCTTATATTTGGCGGTTGATCTCGCCGATTAATTTTATATCTTCTTAAATGGAAATTTTAATTTCGGCAGAAACATGCCATTGCATGTTTCTGCCGCACATGACAAGAAACATGCCGTTTACAAATTGGGTCTACTCATTACTAAGCGTTGGAGTTCATGGATGTTTGGCAAAAATCCACTGATGTTCCACTGAAGAATCGACTCGTATATTTTTTAAGTAGTTAATCTCTTGGTTTGCCTTTCGGCCATCTTTTTTTCTCTTCTCCTCCATTTTTAAACAACCTCGTGTTCGATAATTATATCATCGCCCATGTAGTTCTCGGCCTCCGAATCGGAGATCATCGAAGCATTGGACGACGACAGGGCACGGATCGGAGCCTGGTTTAGGCGCCGATTGAGAGGCGGGAACCTGGGACCACCACAACAGGAGTCACACCAGTCACCGCCACAGGCAGGAGGGAAAAAGCTCCTCTATGTGGTTTTAGGTGGTCTCTGTAGTTTTAAGCCCGCCTCAGATCTATAATGCTTGGGAGCCTCCATATGCGACTTTCATTATGAGTGAGAAACTTCATTCTGTTGTCGATTATTCTCTCAGTCATAGTAGCCAATGTAGGCGCAAGTTTGCCAAGAAGCTAGTCTGGTTCAACAGCAGTTGAAGCAGAAACAGCAGCCGCTGCCTGAGCATAATTTGTTTTTGTTGTACGCTTAAGGCCCTAATAATTTTCTTCGCATCGAAATAGCTGACCTTCAGCAGGGTTTTGAATTCTTGAACTTTTATCTTTGTAAACTGGACTGATTCTTGAAGGGCATGAATGCTGTCATTTGCAGTTTACACAGGCAGGATGATCCATGCATTATTCCCCTCGTGATTTTCTTCACCGCACAATCATTTATAAAATAATTTATTAACTCCGATGCGTTCGGTAACGCATCGGAGATCTATTTTTTCGTCGACGAAGTTACCTCTATTCATATTCGACTGGCGATCACAAAAATCTATGAAATAAACTCGTCACACCAACAGGAAATAAAAGTGGGATCGTTGGAAACAGAACCCGAGAACCTTTCAACCAGTTTTCCACACACTTCCCATGGTATCGGCTTGCACGATTTGACGGGTTCCAAAAGGTGATTTGCCAATGTATAATTTCATCTTACATCGGTTTTTGCGAATCCGATTCGGAATTCCGCGCTCTTGCAGAGCGACAGCTTGTTCTTCTGAAGTCAGAAGAACTTCCCCAACGTACGTCATCGGAATTTATGTAGCAAGAGGTAACGAAAGGACTATAGGCTAATAATATTGTCCGATTAATCAGAGCTTTATCTTCCTGTACACAATTTACAAATGTAAACGGCTTTCTTGGGAAGATAATAATTATCTGTAGAATCTAGGTAATACTCATATCAGTTACATGCGGAATCACGTCTCTCATCTCGACTCCCTGACGCACTGTACAATAAAATTGAATTTAATGAATGTGCTAGTTTCGACTTAAAAAAGTTTAGTTTTTGGAGCAGGGACGTAACGGGAAGGTAGAAGTTTCCAATTCACCAATATCCAGGAGAAACAAGATAATAGACACTATACCTTAGGTAACATGACTTACTCAACTCCATGTATTTTGTCCGGAAAAATTTTTTATCTTCCGTAATTTATCGGGATGTCATCTGTTCGTTAGTGTAATCTATTTCAAAAAGATATCTATACTTTCAAAAATGTTGAAATCAAAAGATGAAAACTACTAATTTACGAGAAAAAGGGGGGGGGGGTGTTCACTTAATAAACAAAAGTACATATTAAACTATTTTAAATTTATTCTATTTTTGAATTTAAATTATCATTTATAACCATAAATGTTCTTACGTTTGGATTTAAAATTAACTTTTAAAAAGTTATATGCCTTGCGGTACATGAAGTTGTCAATAAATCTATTAAATGTTTAAGCGAACTTCTAAGATAATAAACGAAATAATGTGGTATTTATTAGTTAATACTTGTTCATTATAAGCAAAACAAGTTGAAAGCAGTTTCTTTCTTCTTTATAATAATACTAAGTTAAATTAATTACATTATTGTGAATATTTATTAATCTTTGAAATTGTTGAAATTTTTAAATCTGAACTTTAATAATAGACTAAAACACTAACTAGTAACAGTAATTTGAGTCTTTTCTGTTTCATTAAAAAACAGTATAAAAAAAAGTATTTTTATTAGCAATAATAATAATAATAATAAAATATAAAATAAAAACAAAACTTTTGTAAAACATAAGTTATTAATAAATAAAATTCGTGTGATTTATATGTTGTTAAATCTAATTATAATTTATGTACGTAATAACAAATTAATTAATAATTTTGTTGTATAATTCCGTTGTTATGCAAGCTAATTATGTTTTATGTGCTTATTTGTGCTATTTAGTGTCATTACACAGAAATGAATTAATTTGTGATCAATAAATTTAATAATTAAGCTGTGTGTAAACAGCAGATCAAAGCTACTATTTCTTTATCATATAAACTAAATTCGAATAAATACATGCTGAATAGTAATTTAAACGAAATAGAAGGGAAAATTATATATAACAAAATATTTTAAAAATCTTTACATATCTGTACTATTATATAAAGGGGAAGGAATGTTCGGGATAAACAAAAAATTACCTGATCAATCGCAACCAAATTTTTACCCGTGTTTCTTGGCATAACTGAGAAGGTTTATGAGAAGGTTTTCATTTCGAAAAATCTCGAAAAACAACAATAAAAAAAAAGATGTTTCTCTGCCGCCATACGTAGTACGTTGACTCTCCACTAGGTGGAGGATATATTGTGCTCAGGCAACAACCTTTTACATAGTATTTACTAGATCTCTCTATGTGGTGAACATGTTGCGCTAAATTCAGTCTACTTAATCACGAGAGCGAAAAAATGTCCACTTTTCAACAGTTTTTAATGTAAATATCCGAGCGCTTTCGGAGTCACATCTCCATCATCAGGGATTATGTGAATTTATTAATTTGATATTCATGTACATAATCTTTTATGTATAATTAAATTGAAGTTAAAATTGTTACGTTCATAATAGTCGATTGCCAATTAATAAAATAAGTTATACGTTAATAAAAATGTAACGGCATGTCCGTAACGTGTTTACGACTATAATGAGATATGAAATAAAATAGGCTTAGAAAATTAAATTTTAATTCGTTTCTTTGATATACGTATAGTAGTTAGGTTAGTGCAGTTGTATCCAATTTCTAAGGTATATGATATATCGGTTCTGTGATAGGTGATAAATATTTGATTATTCAAATTTGTAAAAATTAAATAAATAAATAATAATAAGTAAATTTATATTAATAGTAAAGATTTACAAATTGGTGCAATGATTAAAATATGCAATCATTGTTTTGCAAAAAAATGGAAAGATGAAGCACCTGGCATTTGTTGTTCTGGTGGGAAAGTTTCACTTCCTACACTTAATGAGCCACCAGAACCGATCAACCAGAACCGATGAAATTTAGGTCAAGATTACCATCTCATAGAAAGTTTATTGCCAGCACCTGGTATCGAACACAAATTTTTACAAATTTACTTCCTTTCTAATGCTGATCAAATTTCTCTTCTTAGTAATATTGTTCAAAACTTGAAGAAGGAATTAATAACAGGATTCCGGCAAGTTTTCTTGGAACATAATAATTTGATCAGAGAGTTTAAATGCAATATTAGTAACACACCTTTGGGTAACGCGGAAGATTTTAGATTAAAAATTCATGCTTATCGTGTACCTGTTAATCATCATAGGAGTTTCTGTAATGTTCCAACTACTAATGAAGTTGCTGTTTTACTGATCGATGAAGATAAAGGATCTAGAGATATAATCTTACGTTGCCGTAAGAGTCAAATGCAATCTGTGTCTGAGCTTCATTACTCTTACGATCCTTTACAATACCCCCTTATGTTTTTGAAGGGTAAAGATGTTTATTATCTGAATATTCCGCTAAATAATTAACGAAATAAAACAGTTGCCTGCGTGCAATTTTATGCTTATCGAGTTATGGTTCGAGATAACATTGAAAATGTTTTACATTATTACAGAAACTCATTTAATCGATATTGTGTTAACAAGATGGAGAGAATTATCACTAGAAGATTAGCCTTTATTCGTAATAACCTAAAAAATTACGTGCCGATGATAACATTCATCTTCGAGATATTGTGCAACAAGACACCAATGTTAATTCTAACCATATGGGTCAAAGTGAAACACTTCCCTCATCTTTCACTGGTTCACCACGGTATATGCATGAAAAATCTCAAGATACTACGATATACGGACGTAAACATGGGCGTCTAGATTTATCTATTACTTTTACGTTCGATCCTGAATGGCCACAAATAAAAACGAACTATTCACTGGTCAAAAATTTACTGATAGACACGATATTATATCTAGAGTTTTCCATTAAAATTTAAAAAACTCCTAGGCCCTAACAACGAAAAATAAATATTTGGTTCGGTCGGTCAACTGCTATGCGCTAAGTGTCGGGTGGCAAAAACAAGGCTTACCTCATTGTGACATATTGGTATGGTTAGTAACTAAAATACGACGTAACGAAATTGATCTTATCAAATCTGCTGAACTCCCTGATAATAATGTTTACCCTTACTATGTAACATTGGTTGTAAACATGTGCCACAGAACCATGTGGTGATATAAATAGGTCATCACCATGCATGATAAATGGAAAATATTCAAAAAAGTATCCTTTTGCAATACTCAAATTGCAGATGACGGTTATCCGACACCGGTAGGAGATGTTCAGAGAACGGAGGTCATATGAAAACTTTAAACATGCAAGTTAACATAAACGATTGATTTTTGAGCGGTGTAGGGACGTGCATTATCATGCTGAAGTATTACGCCTTTTGAGAGAGAAGCAGAACGTTTCTTCGTTATTGCGGGTTTCAATTTATTTTCTAGCACGCCACAATAGAACTCGCTGTTGATTATACATTGTTCTTGTAAATAGTCGAAAAAAATTGGGCTTTTATAGTCTGATAACGTCATTAACATAACTTTACCGGCTGAGACGTAGGTTTAGAATTTCTCCTGTCTGGTGAAGTCGAATGTTTCCATTTTATACTCTGATATTTGGATCTCGCGTCAAATAATGAATCAGACTTTCAACACAAGTTGTTACGGGAATCGTAAAGTTCCGTAAAAATGTGAATTTTAGCGTCTTTGTTATTTCGAGTCGACTGTCTCGGTACCTAACTGGAACACGTTTTGCGTTAATTCAGCTCATCGTGGAAAATGGAGTGGATAGTGAGTGGATATTCGAACTACAAACTTAGCGGTTTTCCAAATTTTTATGTGTCTGTGCTCGCGAATAAGATCATTAATGCGATTTTGCATAGCATCAGTCGAAACTTCCACTCGTCTCCTGGTACAGTGAGAAATCCTTGACACTTGTTCATCCGGTTTAAAGGTTCAATTTATTTATGCACTGTTAATACGTTTTTTACCATATTTTTTTAACATCCGCGTGTTAATTTCGGCCGTTTTTATACCTTCGGAAAGAAAAATCTTATCGTAAGAGCTGTTCTTCCACAGTGCACGTTTCAAGAGGAGCATACGTTTTGAAATAAACAAAAGAGTTTATAATAATGAAATATTTTTTAAAATAGTTGATATTTTCTGTCATCTATAATTTTTTGTTGCCAACTTGAATGACAGAGAGCTTCAGCTTATCAAGTAGTTTTTCGATGTTGCCGTTCGTTTCTTCAATTATTATTATTATTGAACGATATTCGTGCATATTGATCTTGTGTGCCTCTACGCGTATCTCTCACATTGTGTGCTATAATCGAAAATAATAGTTTTTAGTTCTGTTTTCTGAAGAAAAATAGACGTAGAATTGCTTTAAGTTATGAAAAAATAGATTTCGAAATCAGTAATGACAAAAAAAGCATATTTTTTAAAGATAAAGCATTATTTAAAAATTAAAAAATAGTAACCTTAAATAAATATATAAATAATGTGACAATATTTATTTAAAAAAATTAAAAAATTACGAATTTTATGATAGTATATCAAACTTATACCTCAACAGTTTTACTGACATTACATACTTTTTATCTGGATTTAAATTAACTCTTTAATTTAAAAAGTTAATTAAAAAAAAAATGGTATTAATTAATAGGATTATTATTACTAGCCTTTGGTCTTTATCGATCTACATAATTTCGTCTAAAAAAAAAATAATTTTCTTGATATAACAATCGAATTTTTAATATTTTAACATTTTTTTTTTTAAATTTTACCATAATTATAAATTAATTACGAATTAAAATGTATATACAGTTATGAATTATGAAATATATACCTATTTTAACTTTTTTTATATAATTATTGCAGTAGTCCAGTGTTAAAAACAAATGTTTTTCCTTAATCCTTAAAATAATACATTAATAACCGGTAAAAATGAAGTACAATGAAAGGTGGTTAAGGTGAATAATTATAGAAAAAAACTTAAAATTTTTTTATCAAACATTCGGTGGAATAATATAAAATAATATCGTTTGATTTTACCGTCGTTTTATCTTTGAACTGTTATTAAATATCGGGTCTAATTTCTAAAGCAGAGACACATGCTCTCTAAGGATTAAATTGAAATATTACTTTTCCATTAAAATGACTTTCAAGCAATAAAATATCAAAACCTCTGTTCTGATCAAGAACGAGTAGCGTTCCCCGGCACATTTCAAAACAGGTATAATAAATGGATAATTAAAAAAAAGAAAACATTAAACGTTAAAAAAAAAAATAATTTAGTCGTATTATTCACAACTTAGCTACGTGTTATAACTCGCAAAAGTTAAATTGCTTTGTAGTACCTTAAGTATCATTTATTAAACACGTCCGATTGAATACAACAGCCCAAAACGCTAAAGGATGTTTAATATCCTCTCAGGAGCATTGTGAAATACTAGTTTAGAACAATCTACTTAGAAACAATACCGGAGCACATAGGTTCAAGTTTAGCTTACAGGCCTGCACCGTTAAGTTATATTGACTTTATTGTGCCGAATGTGTTGGTGTTAATTATTGAAATTTTCTTTAGATTACATAAGAAATTATTTTCACAGTAGCAATAATCTGGTTAAAAAGAAAAATTTTCAACATTTTTCGGTCTATTATATAACGCTTGGTATCAGTATTCAATGTATCGAATTTTTTTCGATGCATAAGTTTATCCAAAACTTACTAAGTTACTAAGAACTAATCATTTTTTAGTGATAAAATATATTCAAACAAAAAAATATTAATTCATCTTATTACTTCATTTTGAGCTTTAATTATTCTTATTAAATGTTTCCGATAAAACAAAATTAGCTATTATTTTTTACACATAGAGGAATTTTGAAACACGAGTTTTTTCGTTCAGTCGGATAATTTAAAGTAAATCATAAGAAATCTTGTTGTTTTATTTTAGCGTTATAATATGTTTTCTGGATTAAATAAAAATCAAAAATCTTTTATTTTTAATTAATTTTTTGTCATATGGCCACAGTAGGATCATTATTTTGAAGAAAATAAAAATATTCCCTCTCTGTTTATATTACCGCAACCGGGAAAATAAAGTACTCTTATGCAAATAATAAATCGTTTATTCCGATCGTTTCATAACAATAACGTGTATATATATATATGTCACGTTAGGAATGGGTTGATACGGTATTCCACTGATATACGATGGAATTGCCTGGATGAACTGAACGAAACCGTCGTAAAACCTTGATCGGTACGTAACAAAATATACAATTAATTATAGGATAAAAAAATATACAATTAAAGTCCAAACAAATTATTTAAAATACGAGTA
Organism: Lycorma delicatula; assembly: GCF_047948215.1. Lineage (NCBI taxonomy): Eukaryota > Metazoa > Arthropoda > Insecta > Hemiptera > Fulgoridae > Lycorma > Lycorma delicatula. Next base: position 119,860,274 of record NC_134462.1, read on the forward strand.
ATAAACGCTTGAAATAGTTAAGGTGAATTCTTGAAAAGAGTAAATATATAAAAAAATATGAAATAAATCACAATTTAGAAGGTGTTATTGAAAATTATTTGAACAGATATTTATGAATACGTTGAACGGGATGGAAAGAATTCCAAGTTTTTGTAGAAGAAAATCTCATAATTGTATTTAAAAATAAAATTGATAGAGCATTTTTCAAATAGTTCAGTAGTTTATTGAGAATAACAACGAAAGTACGTATCACTTTCTTGTAATCCGAAGGGTTGTACTGCGTTATACGAAAGTAATTCTATTTTACGGTTAACCAGAAGCACAAAAGTTATTTTTTAAGAATAAGCGACTATTCATTTTAGTAAATATTGCGAATTCGTAATATATAAATGTAAGTGAAGATTAATATTTTTAATTTTCTACATATTGGTCTACATGTTTTTTACTTACGTAGGCCACATGATGATTTGGCAAGATACAAAACTTGAAAACTCTTTCTGAGGGATTCAGGAGGAAAGGGAAATAATTTAGTATCGGTTCCAGTTCTTGAAGTAAGGAAAGAAATTAGGCTGTATAAACATACGTCCGAAAACGCTTTGTAATCCAGTTACATTTAAGGAAAAATTTGTTCCGATTAGATGAGGTCATACTGAAGTTTTTAAGGCGTTTTATAATGGGGAAACTAAATAGTTTCTTATGTATTTTGTTCTAAAAAATGGAATAAAGTAGGTTCCATAATAGTATATCGCTTAGTTTTCACGATATCCTGTTAAACATAAAAAATCGGTGACAAAAAACACGTTCTTTATTAGGTTTGAAGTACAATAACTTTGTTAAATGACTAATAAATGAGTAAATTTCATTATAAAAATTTGTAAAGAATTTAATTCTGAGAATATCGATTTAATAAAGTCTAAGAAAAACAAAAAACATCGACTTATATTATTAAAAACTGAACAGACAAAATTTAACAGAAAAATGTTGTGAATTTAAAAAATTAAACTGATTTTAGTGAATTTTTCTCTCTTTTTTTTTACGGCCATTTTTCATGAAACAGTAACTTAGTTGGCGAAGTGAGGTTTGATATTACTTCATTTTATGTTGTATTCGAGTGCCTGTTAATCTTAACCAAATTCGCCATATAATATAGCCTACACAGGCACCCGACAAAAACCATTCGTAATAGTTAAACACCTTTCCATTCCTCGTGTGGATGTAGTCGGGCAAAAAACATGATATACTGTTCTGGGACTTTTTTTATACCATTTTTCAGGTCAAAAAACATAAGAAACCATCAAGTTTACCCTTTATATAACGCCTTAAAAACTCAGTACGACCTCACTTTACCGGAGGAACTGAAATCAGGCGAAATTCTTTCTCTAGCCGTAACTCTATAACAAAGCATTTTAGGACGTAAATAATTTTCCTTATATCAAGCTCTAGAATCAATTCCCAAAATATTTCCCTTAACTCCTGAATTATTCTGTATTTAAGAAGAAAATATAAGTACGATAAACATCTAATAACGATGACTAACTTAGCATTTTATTAAGGCGATTTAAAACTAAACAGTATTGTATGAGTTTGTTGTAAAAGAAATCGATCTGCACATCCTAAAAAACTGTTCGTTGAATGAAATACCCAGAAATTTTTGGCTACAGGCTACAAAAATTTTATCGTTATCATTATAAGAACGGTTAAGCACCGTTACGTCTACCTGAGACAATGAAAAGCTTTAATCCATTGCTTGAAAGTTGGGTGGTTACTACCCATCCAGATAATTTTTTTTTTCTTGTAAGTTAGAATTTTCAAGTCATTTTAAATAATTATTTTCAGATATAAATACATTTTTTCATTTGAGAAGAGGGTAACGATGAATGTTTCAAAATTTTGTCGCGCATCAAGTAAGCGGCAAAGTTTATTACGTTTCCTATGGCAATAAGAATGTTCTATTTTTTTGAGATTTTGTTATCGAATTACCTCTTATTTTGATGAGCTGCACTTTAAATCATTTTATCTTTTGTAATTGTTGATATTTTTATTAAATAATCGATCGAAATTTTATAACTTGCCAAAAGCTTTTCGAACGAGCAATATTTTTACTAGACTAGTAAAGTTCTGCAAACTCCTGAGTATAATTGCTAGCTTTATTATGTTAGCCCACTAATGCTACAGACTGGTCGTGATTAAAATTGTTATGCAGATAATTTCTTATTAGAGAAGCACCCTGTAATGTTAAAAAAAAAATTTTTTGTCAAGGTTGTGTAGATACATTGACTTTACAAAATCATTTTTATTTCTGTCTACAGGAACTCAAACCGTAGTAAATATTAGATATCATTTATTATATATCAACAAAGAAACTATAAAGATGAAATAATTCTTTTTTAAATTTATTATTCTTTAGTTTTAGGAAAAAATTATACATTAATCGCATTTAAAATTATTTCAATAATCAGAATTCCAAATCGGCTAAATAAATTAAATATCTTTTAAAATTTGAAATCAATCCATAAATCAAATTTATTATATTCTACAAAGCCATTATTAACGATCTTATTTCTATGCAGAATGCTATCTTGTCTAAATTTTTAGTTCCTTTAGAAAAATTAAACTTCACAACTCGGTCAGTTTTAGTACTTTTCAAGAGCTATAATATCCATTTAATTTCATCAATACAAAACAATACAGCAGCTGAGAGTCAGCCTTCAGGCGATTTTATATTTTTAATATAAAAATATAAATAAATATTTATTATTTAATATAACTCGTTTTTGAAAATTCGAAATTAATATACCAATTAAAGAAATTTTCAGACTACTGAGTGAGCTCTTCAGGAATTAATTTTTAATAGGATACATATAATTTTTGTTTTTACGCTCTTTAAAGTAAACTGTAATTCTGTTTAATTTTTTTTTCTTTGAACGGAAAAAAGTCGTCATATGATAAGGTTAAAGTTATTTTTCTGTGTTTAGGCTAGCTACGTAAATCGCTTTCGGCTTACCCTATAAACTATTACTATATAAAAATAAACTGATACAAGTTATCTAAGCAGAGTTACTTAGAAAAACATGCCATTAGCACATACAATTTCTGCTGTAATATTTGTGCACTAAAAAGAATATTTTTCTAATCATTAATTCAACACGTAAAACTAAAGGCATTCCATAGGAATATCGTAATGAAATTTATTTTGTGTAAAAAAAGCAAGTTTGACCTAAACTCAAACCGGGAGCTTTTTGAATTAAAGGCCAAATCGATGCCATTTACCTCATGAAGGTAGTAATTATCATTGCATTTAATTTAATTTTTATGAAAATAATGAGTTTTCTAATATAGTATTGTAAATTATTTTTACACGAAGTACAGAACAAAAGTAAACAGGCACGATAATAGAAATAAAAATTCTAATATGGACTCCCCGTGACTTCCTTGCATGCCTATTAAATTACTTATACACATTTTTTTTTAAATGAAAAGTACATTAAATGTTATTTCACTAATAACTTCTGATTTTTTTCATTTTTCTATTTTTTTATTTTTATTATTGAATTTTTATTTATTGTAAATGGTTTTTACAATCAGAGGTTAATAAATTAATAAATCAATATATTTAAATTAATAAAGAAAGTAAAAAAAAAAGATAATTAAGTCGTATTTGAACCGATGTGCCTTTCCCTTGTAAGATACAAATATTTCATTAATTAAAATTTTGACTATAACTCTGAAACCAATGAAAATAGTATCACTTATGATATATATCGTTGAAAAGCTCTCAATGGGGGCTTATTACTAAAGTTAAGAAAAAGCCCAAAATCCAGAGTTTTCGAATTTCGAGCTTTGTTAGAAACAACACAACTAGATGTTTCAACAGTCCTAAATCCAAACTTTTAACATTCTAAGGCTAATCGTTTTTGAGTTATTCGAGGTACGTACATACAGACGTCACGCCGTAACTAGTCAAAATGGATTCAGGGATAGTCAAAATGGATATTTCCGTTGAAATCTGAAAACCAAAATTTTTCGCGATTATAATGCTTCCTTGTAATTCGTACAATAATGCTTTTTAAGTACAAGGAAGTAAAAATCATTATTTGCCGGAATGGCCAAACGAACATAAAATATCAATCCTATGACTAAAGCGGTGAGCTATTCAATTTGTTTGTTTTTTTTAAAGTAACTTTCTTTAAATTGAATTTAATTATTTCAAATTGGCTATAGCCCACCGGGCGGGTCTAGTGATTAACTCGTCGTCGCAGAAACAATTCGTCGTTGGTTAACAGGTGATTTTCGAAATCGAGGGTTATGAAGTTCAAATCCCAGCGAACGTTAATTGGTTTTATACGGATTTGAATTCTAGGCAATGGATGCACGTGTACTTTAACGGTTGTGGTTCAGTTTAACCGCACGTCTCAGGAACGGTCGGCCTGAGTCTGAATAAGACTACACCTTATTTACATGATATACATAACACCGTCATTTCATTGGGCCGTGGAGGATTACTTACTGTTCACTAGTTAAACAGATTTCAACGTACACGTTAGGAAAGAAAGAAAAAAGAGATTGGCCATCGTTCGTGTCACTCACTGAAGGAGATAAAATTAAAGAAATTCTCAAATTACAATTCAAATATAGTAATTTAAAAAGTAAATGAATAAAAAAGTAAGTAAAAAACCGTTTATCTTCATAAAAAAAAAAAAATAGTGTTTCGAAATGACTTGTAAATAAATACGAATGTTATATTTATATTTCCACGAGAATTACGGGTAATCCTTATTGTCGTATAATAATGCTTTGCTGTAATATGACTCGATTCTTTAGATATCCTCGATAAATGATTATGAGACAAATATACTTCTATCGATGAAAACAACTGTCAACAAAGATCAAAGAAATTCTAGGTTTTTTACTTTTATTACGAACTATTTGTACATATGAAAGTAAAATATATGTCTGTAAAACGCATTCAGGTATCGAAAAATATCTAGATTTAATAATAATGTGAAGACAAGAGTGATTTAAACGAAAAGCATTATGGCGGTTTGAATACAGTTTAAAGAATTGCTCCAACCTAACACAATTAAAGGGAAGTAGACCTATATAAATAAGATAATGTAGAACATTATCAAATTCCCGTTTGAAGTATATTATCTTTTGCTGTACGTTCAAGAAGTACGAACGAGTTTTAAAGATACGTATCTTATCGATCACAGTTTGCCGTAAGTATGAATCGTGTAGAATGATATTTAGAAAATTATAAATGTTAACTTATTGAGCTTATATTCATGAATTTGAAATTTTTGCTAAAAAGAATAGTCACTTTTTCTTTAAATAAAAATGTACGTCTCTGTAAAAATTAGACAGCATTAATTGTTTTCTTATTAACTCCACAAAATACTTCGGTTTACGCGAAAGGGACATGTTATGCTTCCGTTGCCGTTTTAATAGATCCCTGAATCTTTTAAAAAACTCTTCTTACTAAATTATTTTTAAAATAATTAAAGGATTTTCTTTTACAGAAAACGATAGAATCTCTTTTCACTCTTTCGATGAATTTTTTAAAAACTAATAAAGTTTTTTTAAATCCTGTTCTGCATCCCGTTCAGCATGTACAGACGAATTCGGAAAGTTCTGTCCGACAAAGAAAATACAAGTTTTTTCACAATTTTATTTTTGTGTTTCAATGCAATCGCTTTACGGTTTGATTCGTTTAGACCAACAAGTTTCCAGCGCTTTAATATCCGGCATATAATTCGATTTATCCAACGCCGCAAAATAAGCGGTTATTTCAGCTTTGTCCTCATCATTTGAAGTACATCTTCGTCCAGCGAGCCATTTCTCCAGGTTTTGGTATAGGAAATAATAACTGCGAGCCGAATACAGCTAATGGGAAAGCATAGATCGTGGAGTTTTGCGGCGACAACTCTGTGACGCGTGTCTGTAGGCATAATATCGGTTCAGAAATTAATCGTAACACTCTCCCGTGATATTTCTGTCATTTTCCTGACAGTCGATGAGCACCGCAACACAAGAATTCCCAAAAATCGCACCCAAGGCTTTTCCTGCAGATGGAATCGTTTGCGTTTTCTTTGATATAATTTCTCCTGCTTCCTACTTTTTGGGCTCTGTTTAGTTTCTGCGTGTAACGACGAGTCCAAGTTTCATCTGCTGTTAGAAAACGTCGAAGAGACATAGCGGAATTGCGTTTTAATAAGTCTAAACACCGTGTAAAAGTGTCGAATTCGGTTTCGACTATTAACAAGCGCGGTATCCATCAACCGAAACGCTTTTTCATACCCTAAAAATCGTGTAATATGTGTGGATACGATGTATCAACATGTCAGTAAGCTTGCGTATCTTCGGTTGGCGATCATTTAATACGGCATTCTGGATTTTTGTAACGATTTCGTTGGTCGTAATGGTTTTTGGGCGTCCTGAGCGTTCATCATCTTGAATAGACGTCGACATAATTTGAACATACATGGATCAATTGTTATATACAAAAAATTTTATATAATTAATACGTGAAGTTTTATTTATTACTGAATGATACTTTTTACTTGCATACGCTATGCTGCGATCAATTCCAAGAAAATCGGGAGGAGTAAACGCACTATACATTCGTAAGAGTGTGTTCCTGATGATGGAAATTACTTTCTGAAAATGCTTGGACCTGTTACATGTATAATTATTGCTAAGCGGATTATATATTTATTATAATATGTAAATTTAACCTACATTTTTAAACGATTACTAATAAACAAAGCAGCAAAACTCTTTTAACTGAATATATGTTCAGGAAACGTCTAAAAAGGCTTCCAAAAGCTGCATAGGAAAATTATTGATCTTTTTATTTAATTCTCATAATTTTCTAGTGTATTATTCTTTATACAGCGGATAATCCGGTACGAAAACTGAAAACATTATGCATTAGTTATTTAGTAGTGCTTTTACTACGTAAAAATACTGGATAGAAGATAAACAAAATAAATTAATGATAAACTAATGTACGATCAGTAATTCTAATTTATGTCTTGCATTTAATGTACTAATACCGGATGAAAGTACTACGTGTTGTTTAAAATATAATTTGTTTTTAATTAAAAACGTTCATTTGCAATAGAATTAAAACGATCTGCTAGACTTAGTTGTTACGTAAGAGATATCTAATAAACAAAAAAGTGATTTTATGAATTATATTTACAATTATAATTATACAATAAAAATTATTTCACTTGAAATTGTTTAATTTTCAGTTTTTATTTGGATCGGAATTTTAGTTTTACGGTATTAATTTGATCAATTTTTTTATTTTATCAATAAAATCTCAGACACAAATATAAAACAACTGGAAAATCAGATATCTGTAAAATTTACAGTTATCAACATTTAAGCGCCCGAATCGTAGTTTGGTTTAATGTGTTCGATCTCTTCCACGGCAACGTCTGTTACGTAAACCGTAACCATCATGTTACGCATACGTAACAGTGTCTACAAGGTCTATGAAGTAACAGAATAGCAAAATATGATTTCCATTTAAAAACAAGAATTGAAAATAAAAAAATCCGTTTCGGTACGCCGGAAGGCGGAGGTAGATTGCACAGGTGTTAAGTAGGGGACAAAAAAGATTTCCACGTTAAAGTTAAGAAAAACTTCAAATTTACTCGATACGACAATGTTTGAATGTGAAAAAATTTCACATGTTTAGCGTACGACAAGCCTCATCTTGCAATTCCAGCATCGTTTTGTTCATCCCTTCCCATAAGGGTTGGTCATATCAAAAATTGTTACAGACAAAGGTTTTTTGTAATGTTTACAGCATTAACGACCACTTGAAACCGGTTCGATGCTGTGCCTATTAAGAGAGATAAGATTTTTTTGTTGTCTTCAAAACCCCACTTTTTCTACCTCTTGGGCCAATGGTTGGTGATATCAAAAAACTTTACTTAGATAAGTTTTAGGCCCTTATCCAAAGAATAGTAGGATTTTTAAACGAATTAGATATGTTTCTTAATAAGAAAGTTATAGCTATATTTTGTTTTTGTTTTTTCTAAAAAGCCTCCCCATTTCCACCCCTATGGTCCGATTTTTTCCATTACAAACTCTCATTAACAAAATCTCGAACGACAATACGATGTGTGCACATAGAAATAAAATTAAACATTTTAAAAAACCCACTACGAAATTAAATTGGATAATTAAATATTAAAATATTAATTAGAAATACTTAGAAACATTCGAAAGCTGTTTTGAAAAAAGATTACTACAGCGCTCCCTGGAGGCATATAACCGCTAATCTAATAACGCGCTCTGAATTGACGCCTATGTAATGCAAAAAACCGCATCGACATAAGTCCAGTGGTTTTTGAAGAAAATGATAACAAACACAGCCCCCCCTCCCCACACACACACACACACACAAAACCTCTTACCCCAAACGCTATACCGTGTCCGTTTTCTCGTGGGTAAAAAGGAAATACGTTAAACAATTTAATTTTATCGATTTAAAAACTGTTAGTCTTTCTCGTGACGATTTAAAATTTAAAATACGTCGAGAAGGGTTGGAATTTACTCTTGAAATATGAGATGATTTAAAATCTAAATAACAATTTTGAAATATTCTTCTTTCCATTTAATGATATATTCTGATTCGGTATGCCGCATCATTAGGTTAGGCTATTAGGTCATATGAAAGACATCGAACTGAGCTATTATAGTTTGAAAACGGTATAATGAGTTTTTTTTACATAGGGTTGTACCTACTTTATCTTAAAATTAAAATGTAAAATCATTTTTTGATATTTTTCACCGTTTACTGATAGCAATTAATATTCTTTAAAAGTAATAACTTAACACCTTGAATATTAGTGAAGGTTTATAAATGCGAGATAATTTTGTTTTATATAAAAAGAATCCATATCGCTTTTGAAAAATTGTAGTCGATAGAAAAATGAAGTGAAGGTTAAATAAGCAAAAGTTCGCTAATGGGATCGACGCGTTGGTTTTTATTTCAAGATACATTTTCTTCGTAGATCGTTGTATCTTGCTCAAGTTTATTTATGGATGTAAAAATCCAACATAATAAATTAAGGAAGTATTATTAATCGGTAGATTTTACTTAAGTAAATCTGTTGAAATCTTTATCTGACACGCATTCATTCGGTATTCTGCATCTTATCCGGTGCTATTAAATTAAATCGGGGTGAGGTTCAGTTGTTTGAAAAGAGATTTCTAATTGGCCTTAAGGGAATTTAAATACGGTAATAAAATAGATTTAACCTTACCTGCGTCATCGAACACGGCTAAATTTGCCTGCAGTAGTGCTTATAAGTGATAGGATTACGGTTTGCTGCTGTAATAACACGATTGAACACAAAACTGTAAAACAAAACTGCTTCTCCTTAACATTTGTTCACCTTATTCTTATTAGTTTGATCTTTTATCTGTTAAGTTAGTTTATAATATATATGTATAGTTCGTTATAAACTTTTATATTTACTTTTAATATATACGTTTATGTACTCTTCGTCTCTGAAAAGAAGGAAGGTTTAACTGAGGGATACAAAATTAGGCGTGTGATTGCATTATTTTAACTCTTATTTTAAAATCGTCTTAAAATATACTAACGTTATAGAAAAATAGTTACTACTTCTTACTTAATCGGTAATAATTTAATATAATTTTAACGGTTAAAAATATATTTTATAATTTAAGAAAAAAACAGAATTTTTGTTTTAACCGTGATTACTACTGAAACAATAACCAAAAAAGTGTTTGAAATTCATATTCTTATTCCTAAGATATTATTAAATATAATACGATTAATAAATATAGACTTTTATTTATACTCGGTAAAAGTAACGAAGAAGTTTCATTCTTTTTCAGTATTTTAGTAATTACCGGGTCCACACTGGTGTCGGAACGCAGTTTCAGTACTGCTTTTCGGGAGAAATAGAACTATAGTTTTACATAAGATTTGTTTTAACTTAGTCTGGCCTATGTTTGTCCTTAACAAAGTATTCGTTGTTGTAACAATAAAATACATTATCGCTTCCTTTAATGTTGTGTGACGGACAGTGCTTTTGCCTAAATATATCCTACAATACTGAGCATGCGCTGCCAGTCGGTGAGTCTTTTGTTTACGTCTACCAGACACAGAAAGCTAGATCTAAAAACATGGCTTCAAAAACACCGACTGCAAACGATATTCGAACGAGACGAGCAGAGTCATCCGCTTTCAAGGATACCAACCCATTTGCTCTATGGACACGGTGGAACATCAAAATCTGACTAATTCATTGAATAAAACATTTTACAATGATGTTTCAACTGTCGTTAAGTCGTTCAAACGTTCACGTATTAAATGTTTTTGTGGTTATTAAAATTTTTCGTTGGATTTCTAACCTCATTTCACTTTTATTTTTAAAAAGATAACTTTTGCTTTTTCTCGATGTAAACATCGAAATTATTGTGCATTTTTCGCAACATTGGCGTGTAGCCAGCCGCCTATAGCTGTGTACCGTGTTCATGCGGTTTGCTATAATACAAAATATTTGTATACTGGAAAATTTACGAGCGCATCGGATAATTATTCGGGCTGATATCAAAATATGAGATCTTGAGAAATAATTCATCAGTAAGTAGTTTCCATTTATATATTAAAGATGAAATTAAACAAAAAATCGAATTAGTTATCTGTGAAAAAATCTTACAATTACCGTTGAGAGAAGTTTACCAACATTGAAAAGTTCATAACGCTTATTTAATGAAATATCTATGATGAAACATTAATCCTCAGAATAAAATGGAGCTTTTTAAGTAATTCCTTATTTTTAAAGGGAAGAAAATAATAAAAACGAAACCAATGTTTATTAAAATCAAGAAGTTCATTCGAACTTCGCCGGTTAGAGTCCGCAGAACTGGACGGCTCGGCCAAGTCAACGAACTATGTATACAATTCTAAACATGATCTAACCTAAAAGTGATATGAAAATGGTAAAATATTTAAAAAATAAGCACGAAAACATTATATTTCAATTCAGTTACATTTGTAATAAAGAAAACTTAAAAAATACCTCGAATTTTGTAAGACAACGTTTTTTCTTCCATTTGATTAACCGGGGAACTAGAATACGTCACTTTTTCCTCAATGTTTTCCTCAAAATGTGTATTTACGAATCGCGCCGCTAGGTAGCAATGCTTGATAGTACTAGATAGCGTAAAAAAACTTGATAATCTACTTGAAATAATAAAATTTAAAAGAAAATATACCACAACTTGATTTAATAGTAAATGCCCTTATGTAAATTCCCATCACTTCATTAAAGAAAAATAAAAGTATTAGTTTACAAGATATTATGCAGCTCTCCAAGATTCCCTATTTAGTGCAAGTCGTTTCATTTCAGTATACCCCCTACATCCTACATCCCTAACAATTTGTTTTACATATTCCAAACGTGGCCTGCCTACACAATTTTTCCCTTCTACCTGTCCTTCCAATATTAAAGCGACTATTCCAGGATGCCTTAGTATGTGGCCTATAAGTCTGTCTCTTCTTTTAACTATATTTTTCCAAATGCTTCTTTCTTCATCTATTTGCCGAAATACCTCTTCATTTGTCACTTTATCCACCCATCTGATTTTTAACATTCTCCTATAGCACCGCATTTCAAAAGCTTCTAATCTTTTCTTCTCAGATACTCCGATCGTCCAAGTTTCACTTCCATATAAAGCGACACTCCAAACATACACTTTCAAAAATCTTTTCCTGACATTTAAATTAATTTTTGATGTAAACAAATTATATTTCTTACTGAAGGCTCGTTTAGCTTGTGCTATTCGGCATTTTATATCGCTCCTGCTTCGTCCATCTTTAGTAATTCTACTTCCCAAATAACAAAATTCTTCTACCTCCATAATCTTTTCTCCTCCTATTTTCACATTCAGTGGTCCATCTTTGTTATTTCTACTACATTTCACTTTTACTTTTTACTTTTGTTTTGTTCTTGTTTATTTGCGATAGTTCTTGCGTAGGACTTCATCTATGCCGTTCATTGTTTCCTCTAAATCCTTTTTACTCTCGGCTAGAATTACTATATCATCAGCAAATGGTAGCATCTTTATCATCTTTATCTTTTCACCTTGTACTGTTATTCCGAATCTAAATTGTTCTTTAACATCATTAACTGCTAGTTCCATGTAAAGATTAAAAAGTAACGGAGATAGGGAACATCCTTGTCGGACTCCCTTTCTTATTACGGCTTCTTTCTTATGTTCTTCATAATGTTGGATTAATAATTATATAAATATTTGATGTTAAAAACTAATATTTCAAAAATTGAGTAACTGTCCACTTTATTAAAGAATTGGAGGATCGTATCTCACTTTCAAATGAAATAGATTTAAATGAAGTGCAGCAAAAAATGCGTATATGTAATTTAATAGGCGTACAAAGAAGTCATGTGGTGTCCACATCAGATTTTTTAATTAAAATCATTCGTTTATTTCTAAACTGTTCTTGATGTATTCTAAAGTCACATTAAAAATTTAATTACGCACCTGCTCTACGAAAATAAACGTTTGGCACTTTTTTAGTTGAATATTGTTTTAAGAAAAACATACTTAGAAGGTACTAGGACTGTATATTTAGAATGCAGACCGTATTATTTAATACATTTTTTGATAAATCATGATATTTGATTATCACTATTCTGAAGATAGTATACAGAATTTCCCGAGGTGTTGGCTAAACCTAAAAAACTGATTCGGTTCATCAGAATAATAAAAAACGTTCACGCGATTATATACGTTATCTCGCTTCATTTTCCCCCTGACCTCGTAAAATTATAATTTTAATCGCGAATTATTAATAGTTCCATAAATATTAGTTTTATCAAATTATGATTAATAGATATTAAAACAAAATAATATCTTAATCGTTCAAATCTGTTTTTAAACAACTTAGATATGACTAAAGGTGTTAAAATGGATCGCAAAAATCACGGCCTCATTTTGTGCTTTTGAAGACCAAATAAATAAAAGATAATAAACAATAATAATTATTATTTCAATAATCGTGTTTATACAAAGAAAATTTGAAAAAAAAACATTGTTATTTAATGTCCAGCGTAATTTTTTTACGTTCATTTATTATTATTATTTTTTTTTATGAAGGAGCGAGCATTAACAACTATGGTCATTAGCCCGGTGGAAATCGGTAACGTATGAAAAGATGCCATGTCTGACCAGAATTCGAACCCGGTACCTCTGCACGAAATGTTGAGACGCTACCTACTCAGCTGCAAGGGTCGGCTGTTTACTTTACTAACGTTGTTTATATACGTTTTTTAAATTCTACCCGTTACGAAATTTATTTGGTACCGTACTCGATGATTAAAAAAATAGTTTTTCTTTATTACTGTACCCTTATAATAAACTTTGGCTAATATTGAGAAGACGGAATAGTAGCTAACTAGCCGTAATGTTCTTACGCTAATTCTTTTCAGCTGTAAAAAAGACGAGTGATTTTTTAACTTGGTACTTTGTTAGCCGTATCAAGATTTTTTTTTGTTATTTATATATAAATAAATTTAATGGCTTTTCCAATAGTCTGTATTTCATCCCCAAGCTAAATTTCAGCTCTTATTATGATAAATATTTTTCCATCAGTTGTGCTAAATCTTTTTTATTCTCATTTCAGTATGATAAACGGTTATAATAAATTTGTAAATAAAGTAGACTTATTTTATACTCATTCCGGTTAACTTTTAAAAGGTTTCCCTTTTCTGTAAAGATAGCTAAATTTAATTTGAATCTATATACACACGCGCATACATACACCTTCACACGATATGAACATCAGTAAAAAGTGTATATCTGCAAGGAAAGTCATACATACGTGTCCCGTATTTGCGAAGTTTTGACCTGAAATTTTTCTAGATATTTTCATTATCATAATAAAACGTTGATATATCTCAATGGTACCAACATTATAACTTTAAACGTTAGTTATTTTAAAAGCTACAATAATTAATTACTAAAGGAACTAGTACGTAATTCATGATTAAATCGGATTTGTTTTTTTATATTGTGCAAAAAATAGTTAAAACTATATAACCGTATTTAACAAATAACTATATTTGAATGCGAAATGTTATTCTTACCGGTGAAACATTATCTGTTGTAACTTAGGTTTTTGAAAGCGTATTATAATCAGTGAAATGTTACTTTTATCATAATAATAGTTTCCTTATGCGGCTCGAAAAATTTCCTTAAGATAAAATATTAATTCGTATTATATCTTGATTTTTATAAGACCTTTTCGTCTTTCCGTTATGAAAATAAATTTTCCAGTACGGATGAATAAAATTATCGATATATCGGTAAGCAAATGATTTTATGACTCGAAACCGAATACTTCTTTTAACCTAGAACATATTTTAACACGTAAAAGGAAGATTCTATTTGGACTCGGCATTTTTCTTAATTAGACGAGTTGATTATACTTAATTGTTTGTCATATATTATGTTTTAACGGTTTCATATTTGTTTATGAGTTTCCTACAAAATAAATAGATAAAAATATTCTCGTTTCCATGTAGATGAGTTGATTTTATTTCTGCATTTCGTTCTTCTCTACGAGGGATATCGTTAAACTAATATTCTATAAGTGAAACATGGTATTCACACAGTTATCCCCTACCAAATAAAACGTTCACTGTTTATTAATTCTTTACAAACACCAATCAGCAGATAGTTGTGTTGAATATGTGTTTGATTTGAAATAGTAGGTTTGTGGAGTATGAATTGTTCTAATCGGAAGTAATTTTATATTATTAATTACGCTATAATGTTGACTGACATGAAATGCAGCATTAATACTAATATTAGTAACGTTTTTTAGCATTTTGTAAGGGGTAACGATGTTAATATAATGAAATATAAAATAAAAATAGGAAAACGGAAATAAAAATAAAATAATGGAAAAATAAAATATTTCAATATTTTTGTATAAGAGTATAATTATGTAGTTTAAATGGCATCATTAAATTTATACCGGTTTAAATATATCGGTATACGTCAATAAAACTGGCAGTTGCTTCTGATGTATTACTGGTAGTAAAGGTTTTTTTTTTTGGTGAGCGTCTGAAACGTATTCTTCTTTTATCGTAGTAGTTCAGAGAAAAAGTTTTACGTGTGGGTGAATGCACATAATAGAGCAATATTTTAAATAGCTGAAGAGGAGAGTAAAAAATATAGAGACAACGTTTACAGAGGAGGATTTGATTCATTTTATTGAAATTTTTCTATGAAGCTTTCAGTGGATGGATAGAGAACTGCTACGTCTTTGGTTTTTTAATCCAAACACACACACACACACACACACACACACACACACACACACACACACACACACACACACACACACACGGGTATGTTTCTCACTCTTTTACACATGCTTTTAACTTTGAATTTTTTTATCTTTTTCTAAAAAAAAAAAATTGTATCCAAACAGAATAGGAAAAAGGAATTTAGGACTTATATTTGACGTGAGCTAATTTTTATCGAGGGCAGACGTGGCATATGAATGAATATTCAAGACTTAAATGTAAATCTCTGAAAAAATTAAAAGTAGTTTTTTGTCACCCGCTGAAGCTCATTTTATTCATTGTCATGCTTATTTGTCTTTTATATGTAATACAGCTTTGGTTCTAACAGTTTTTTTTCTTTTATATACATTTTATATATTTCTTTGTCTTTGGGTAATTTATCGGTGGAAATAATTTTAATTAAAATGTAATCTTTAAAGTATTAGGAAGGAAAAATATTTTATAAATTGAGTACTTTTAGACCTACAGGTACGTAAATAAGATATGAATGGAGATTTTCGTATTGTTAAGTATATTACTGGCGTGAAGCAAATTTCTATTCAGTATTTTTTTTTTAAACGATTTAATTTAAAAATAGTTTTTTTTTAATCTTTTTTTCATCCTTAATTATCTTCGTGGTATAATTTAACCGTTGTAATTTTCCTTCCTTATAATTTTTTTTTAACTGTTAACTATCGCTTACGCAAAACTTACACATGCGTGTCACTTATCAAGTGCAGAAAAGCCTACGTGTGCTAATTGTCACACTCCTCTTAGGGTAAATAATAGGTGAGTATCCGGTCTATAACTTCTTGAGATTGATGTTGAAAATTAAAAGCAAACTTTTGTATGAATAAGGAAAAAATACGAATTGTAAGGAGTTTATCGTCATTCGTTTCTTGCTGGAAAGCGAATTTATAAATAGAATTTAACGAATTATTATAATTTATTTAATTTTCTGATACAAAATTAAACACCTTATTCAATATAATTTAGTTTTGAGTTTTATCTTTTATTAACCTACCTTTACACTTCATGCAATGAAATACTAGTTTTCCATTTCTGTTTTTTTTTATTTGTAAGGTCTTGTTTAGCGATGTACGTTGTTGCGATATCTATTTTTTAAATTATTTATGTACGTAATTATAATTTACATTTACCAACATTCATTAATAGTAACTATGTTCGAGCGCTTTCGGAGATTATTACTTCATCCTCAGGAACAATGATGTATATATATATATATATATATATTATAAATATTTACTTCACACATCAATAATTGTAATAAATTAAATAAAACAATTGATCGTCAAAGAGGTAAAATAAAGTCAACGTTATCCGTCATGTCAGTAAGAAGATCACAATTTTTATATTTATTAGTATGAAACAGTCTTACCAACCTAAGATTTAAAATTATTGTTTAATATTTGTGTGAATAAGATATCATATGATAAGGTATCGTGTTGGTAAGCGGAAATAATTATATAAATGACCCACCGGGTTGGTCTAGTGGTGAACGCGTCTTCCCAAATCAGCTGATTTGGAAGCCGAGAGTTCCAGCGTTCAAGTCCTAGTAAAGCCAGTTATACACGGATTTGAATACTAGATCGTGGATACCGGTGTTCTTTGGTGGTTGGGTTTCAATTAACCACACATCTCAGGAACGGTCGAACTGAGAATGTACAAGACTAAGCTTCATTTACACTCATACATATCATCCTCATTCATCCTCTGAAGTATTATCTAAACGGTAGTTACCGGAGGCTAAACAGGAAAAGAAAGAAAAAATTATATAAATAATTTATATATTATTTCCAACGGAAACATAAATATTTCCATGTTTATAAAAATTTTCTATTTCTTGTCTGTTATTTATCATTACATAAGGCATTTCACACCTTATAGGAATAACATTTTAAAATAGTTTTAATTACGTGATGTGTGTGTTTCGTGTATGCGCTTTTATGAGAGCTTGTTCGCACATATTTACATCTTACTTTCCGTCTTGAACAGCATAAGGTCATTTACGCTCTGTGTACTTCAATAAATACCTGAAATTTATTATAGAATTCTGCTGTTATGTAAAGAAGGCTAATTGGCCGTTGCGGATCGCTGCCTTTTAAGGTAAAGAAAAAATAATAAGAGTAATAATAATGCTTTTCAGATTCAGTCTTTTGGAAGCCGACTTTTTAAAGTCTAAATTAAATTACTGGTTATGATGTTGCAGATATTTTTCTTAATTTTGCGCCATTTTTATGGTTATGAATACAAAAAAAATAAATATTAAGTAAAATAAGTACTAATAAGTATTTCTTTTTTTAATATTGCAAGCCAAAGAACATTTATAAAAAAAACGTTTAGTCTAATATAACTTTATTTCGCAGACACGCAGATTAAATACGGAAAACTATAAACGAAATTATAGGTTGACTAGAATCGCTATTTGTAAAATTTATTACTATTTAACCCTGATGGTGTATATTATACGAAGTAATGAAAAAGTCTTTTCTACCGCATTCAGGTAAACGTGATGGTAAGTTATATTAAAAACAATACTACATATTGGCACGTAAACTAGAACGAATGTGTTATTTTAGCTATTTCAATTTATTTTAATGGGATTTTAATAGACAAGAGAGAAATTAGATTTTCAGTTGACGTCAGCTACCGAAAAGTTTTCTATAATTAATTGTAACGGCAAACTAACTAGTTAATTAGTAAACCAAACGATTATAGAAATACATCCGAGTTTTAATTGTTATAATTTCGTTTTAAAGAGTATTCTGCTTTCATCCTGTAAGAAACTCGTCGGTAACATTTAAAGAAAAAATGCGGAAGGTACAGTTTTTACGCCTCTTTTACTTTTAGCTTAATCAAACTTAAGGCTATTTTTTTTTTTTTTTTTGATTACTTAGGAGATTAGCCTTTTAAAAAGTGATATCTCGATTATGGTATCGATTTATGGTATCGACTCGATTTATGGTATCGAAATAATTTTTTTAAATTGTAATTTACAGTGTTATTATAAATTCAACAATATGTTTACCGTTAAACTTGTAATATTTATTAAGAAAATTGAAAAAGTATTATAAAATACTTTCATTTATTTTCCGATGACTGTTCGCGTAATAGAGGGAATGAAGTATCCTCTGTAACGGTGTAAACTGCAGCCTACTATTAAACGAATTAACAGTCATAATAATAATATTTTTCTTATTGGAAACATAATGCTTCATTAAATAGCCTATGAATATTTTAACTCTGTGCTTATCTGTAAAAATAATATTTATAATTGTATTACAAGCGTTTTAAACATAAATGTTTAAGTTACGCATGTTGTTAAACTCGAATTAAAAAAAGTTATATTAAAATTATTAATTGATGTATTAGTACTAAAAACTTTATTATGGCTATAATAATAATATATTTTACTGATTTTGTGACATTAGAAGGGTAAAAATCGCTCGCTTCATTGTTCTAAAATAGTAAAAATAATGTCCATTCCTTAACATATTAAAAGTTTTCTATGAAAAATTATAATATTCTTATATTATAAAAAAATAAGTATATGCTCGTATTAATCTATATAGATCAACACCAAAAATCACCGGAAGACATAATTTTATAATTTATACTAGTCTTTCCCTTATAATTCATCATCCAATCATAAGCCGGAACCAGCGAGAAATAATTCTCTTCTTGACGAAATATTGAAATATTACTACAAAAAGGGTTGACTTCGTTGCAGAATTTAATAAGTGTTTCTAAACAACTCGTCAAACGCGTGAAATCGTCAAAACAAACAAAACGCATGAAAAATCCAAGAACCAACAATCGAAATATCAATTTCTGAATATCAATGAAACATCACGACCTGAATTTTTATTTTTGCAAGGAGTCAAGATTCTTCAATTTTATCGCAGATTTCATCCCTTTTGTGATTCCGAATTGTGAAGTAGTATTCGAGTTCCGATCAAACGATGGTGAATAAATCCCAAGATGGTGTTTGCTGATTGAAACTGGTGACCGATCCAAAAAAATATCCTAAGTTGCCTCATAGATATAATCTATGATATAATCTTGTCAACATGATTTATGCAAAGTAAGTTTCTATAAAAACCCAAATCACACAATAATTTATATCTCATAAATTAATCTTGTATGTATATTGTTACCACATATACGCCTGATTTAATATCGGCGGGCGATAACGATAGCAACGATGTGAGCAGGGCGCACAGTATATGGACGCGCTGATACAAGCATCACTTCCACCGCGCAGTTCACCCACCATAGCGGAGCTGCAGTCCTATCACTCTCAGGCTCCAATAAAAGAGCGTGCACGAGAGTGAATTTCCAATTCATCGTCGACCACCACCTGGACAAGACCAAGAAGATGAAGTTCTCTGGCCTGCTCAACATGGGACTTACCGGCGAATGCCACATCCCCGCCGGAGCAACAGGCCTGGCCGGCCCACCGAGGGAGTTGCTGGACACAGACGCTACCTTCCCGCTCCAGCTCTAGCTCCAGTTCGCCGGGCTTCAATCACCCTGGCCGCGGCGGACTCAACAAAAGGAGCCGGCCCAGCGTGAAATCGCTCGGGGAGAACCGCCTCGGCCGCGCCAGCGAAAGACGAACGATACCGACCCGACACTCCGAGGAACTGGGGGCCACCACTGCCATGCTGTAGTGGGGACCCAACTGCCGCTGAGGAAATGCTCGGTCGGATTTTAATGGACGAGCCGCAACTCCCCGACTGCGTTCAGCGACCAGCTTCCGGACCTAACAGCTCTTCTCAGAGCTAACGCAAAAAACGGTTTTTTTCAGACCCACCATAAGGTAATGAAATACGTGCCGTCGAAGCCATTCGGCGACAATATATATAAACATGTTATACAAACATACTAGACAATATATATATATATTCCCAAATCATCTCGAAGTATACTTTTACCAGAGATGTTATGTTGATAGTTAGCTACCGTGGTTTTGCATGAAAAGTTATAACTTCAGTCTTGTCTAGTTTAAATAACATCCGATTTGAAGTGTAGGGAACATAATATTATTATTATTCTAATAGAAGAAATTTTTATTGCCGTAGATTTATTCGTAGCAAACCGTGAAAAATACTAAAAGCAGGAGAAATTACAGAAAAAAATAACTAGATGCCTATGAGATATGATATTGTACAAAGATGTTGAGAATTGGACGGGTCAATAAAAAACACAATGAAGGGGGTTTCAAAAAGCAAAATTGAAGAGGTTTTTCTTTATCAACATCTATTTTGATTCTTCGGTTATCCAGCAGTATATATTTTAATCTTACCAAGATTCGGAATAATCTCATACATTATTACAAACGAAAGAGAAAAAATTTGAGAAAAAGAGAGACTTTTGCGGTAGAATTTTATAAAGTGGTGAGGTAGGGTGATTGATCGCAAATGATAAGACATAAGGGTTTAGTTAATTTGCGAATACAGCAAATTGTGGATGTGTAGCGAGTAAAGAAATTGTTGAGAAAGACAAGATAGCAATTAAATGTTTTATTTTTTGTTAAGCATGTAGGATGTAGTAAATATGTTGAGGATAGAGATTATATTATAGAACAGAAAAGATTGTAGAGTAGCATCAAACCCACCGGTTTCCATTGCTTATTGTTTGTATGATGTTGTCTTCAAAGGAAGTTTCCTAATACGACACCGAGTCATTTACGACTCTTGTAAGCTCGTATAAGCTACCGAAGTATTACTTTTTTTTACTTTAAATTATAGTACTCTTTTATAACATTTCTGTATCTTTAATATTATGTTTTACACGACATAAATATTCTTATAATGCTAACTGTATTTGATAAAATGGTGGTTTATAGTTTAGATTTTTAAACCAAATAATTAATATGAAAAATTTATAATAACTATATATCTTACATTCTATACATACTATATGTTACCAATAATGCCCTGTTCTGTTAGATGTTAATACTAATATAAAGGGGCTTTTGCTTCTAAAATGTATAATTTTATTAAAATTTATTTGTACATTATCAGATACGAGTATTTATTACTGTGTTGTATATATATAAATTAACCAGAGAGTTTTGTTGGAATATTAAAACATAAATGATGTGCTATACCACTAGTGCAGTATATTTTAGAATAATATTCATTCAATTATGTACCGTGAAGCGCTTACTTTACACACTTATTGACCATATGTACCAAAAGAATTAAAAAAGTATGCATATCAGAATAGATAACGAATTAATTTATCTTTCACTGTTGTCATCAATCTGTAGATGGTCTGCAGCGAGCTTCCAAAATCTTCTGTCCTGTACCTCTCTTTTGAGCTGTTTAGCTTTGTCAGTTCATGTCACTAATGATCTGCCTGTTATATTCCATCCTTCCTCTTCCTTCCCTCAACTGCACCCTCAGTAATGGTCTTAAGATCCCCTTGTATCTCAGCAGATGTCCAATTAATATATCTCTTCTTCTTGTAAGATTTTTCTACAGGAATCTATTTTCATTTATTTGTTAGATCACCTACTCGTTAGTTACTTTGTTTGTCCATCTTATTTTTGACAATCACCTGAATCATCACAATTCAAACGCTTCTAAGTTCTTTCTTTCAGGGGTTCCAACCATCCAACTTTCAATTCCATATAGCGCTACAGTCCAGACATATGTTTTGAGTAACAGCTTTTGCACTTCTATACTGTGTTGGTTTTGGAACACAGTAGATCCTTTTTTTTTATTAAATGCTATATTTGCTAGACTTATTCATGTATTTATGACCTCTTTTCTTCTACCATCTGCTGTTATTATGCTGCCTAGGTATTTTCCATTCTCCAGCTGCACTTGCACCCTTGTATAGTCTCGTTCACAAACCAGAACTCTCTCTTTTGATTTATTAATTCTCAGGTTGCACTTGTCGGTGAAAATCTTGTTTGTTTTAATAACAGCGTAGTTCATATCTTCTTTTATCTGTGATGATGATTATATCGTCTGCAAATCTTATCGTATATATTTTTGTCTCTTGGATCTTAATTCCCACAATAAACTGCTCTCTTACTTCATCTATTATTTCTTGAATCTGAGAGTTAAAGAGACTGACAACAAATAGCATCCCTATTTTTCTCCTTTCTGTATTAAGGCTTTCTCCTCATTCTTCCCATCCTAATGACTGCTGTCTCATCCTTATAAGATCCAAATGATTTTTCTTTCTTCCCTAATTTCTTCAGCATAAAAAAAAATGAAATTGAAATGAGGGATTGATAGAATCAATCCTTCATTTCTTCAGCATAGCAAACATTTTATTCTGATTGACTTTGTCAAATGCTTTATCTAAGTCCAAGACACAATAAACAAGTTTTTATTTTTCTCAGGCTCTTTTGATTGAGCAGTCAAAGAGGCTAGGATGGCTTCTCTTTAACCCTGACCTCTTCTGAAGCCAAATTAATCCTCACTCAGAGATGAATCAAGATTCCACTCAATTCTTTTTAATATTATTGTTGTGTGGGAAACAAGCTGATTGTGTGGAACTAGTTACATGTAATTACATTTAATTTTTTTGTAATGGGGCCTTGTACAAATTTTTTATATCCTTGTAGTTATTTCCCCTGTCTCACATCATTTATTCATAACTGTGTATAGTAGTGTTCTTAGTTACTCCGCTGCTTCTCTTTAAGCTCTATTGTTATTTTGTCTATATTTGGGGCTTTTTCGTGCCTTATGGTTTGAACAGCTTTATTGAATTCACTTTTTATGATGAATTCTCCCTTGTCTGATGCTTCTATGTCGTCCTCCTCTTGCAGAATTTCTGGGTTCAGCTCATCCCCTTCATACAAACAGCCAACGTACTGTTTCTGTCTTTATATCTCTAGTTATTATCGTATATAACAAAACAGAAAATAATGTTGTCAGTTAGAAAATGTTAATTCCAAATTTTAGTATTTCTCAATCTTTTGAGGTCCTATTAATCTAAATATTTGAACTCTTTAGGTTAAACAAATTTGGTATGTTAGTGTGCGTATTTTTAGGTTAGATGAGATTTATTGTAGGAATAATTATTACATTTATGATTTGCAACCTTTGAATATTATTAGGAGCAGTTGATTCTGTTAACAACTTGAAAAATAATTAATAAGTATGAAAAGAAGCGGGATATTCTGTATTTTGAACATAATAGATTATATGAAACTTTTACTATGTTTTTAAATTACAGAAAAATAGTTTTAGTACTACGATCTTAAATCTTATTATTTAAAAGGTTATCTCTGATAAATTTAATTTCCTGTCCTGAAACTTTTGATTTCTATAAATCTTTCTAAATTCAGATTTTTTTCAACACATTGACTTGTAATTAAAAAAAATTATGTTCTTAATGTTGAATTTAAAAGGTTGGAATAGTGCTAAACTTATCAAAGTATTAATTACTTATCGGCTATTAATTAAATTTCACTCTTAAAAAGAAGAAGAGCTTTATTAATAAACAAATTTATAGTATAAATTTTACTAATACATTTTAGAAAACTTTTCCAATTATTGGGGTGTAAGGTACGAGATACATCTCAAACAACCTATCTCATATAAATGTCAACCTCATCTTCACACATTGTAGCATGGATGGCTGCAGAACGCATCCTCTTTTCATAGTCGAGGCTATGGCAACAAAGGGATCTCAGGTATAAGTGATCACCCTTCTACAAGCGCCAACAACCTCTCAAGAGGGTGAATGAGCAAGTAGAAGGCAGGGCACTCTATTGTCCTGGGAGTGAGAAATTGGTGCCAAAGGTGGAGGAACAATGTGGTCAATGACATTAGGATAGAGAAAGCAACAGAAATCACTGCATTAAAATTCCGTGAGAAATCCTTATTAGTTCATGGCATAGTTTGGACCTTATTGTAAAAGTATCTGGAGATAGTCCCCCTCAATCATATCTCTGGAAGAGGAGTACAATAGATTTCATCGATATAAGAAAGTTTTAGGAAAGGAAGAAGAGACAAGCATAATTTATAGAGGGAAGATAAAAAAACATTAAAAAGAAAGATAAACAATGATTAAGAATCGGAACATGGAATGTCTTAACACTACCACAAAGTGGAAAACTTGAGAACTTCCAGATTTACTTTTCAGGGGCAGAAAGGTGTTCTAGTAATGGATTACCTACTCCATTACTAGATCTCCATTACTCCATTACTATACTGATAAGTAAGAGACTGGTAGGAAAGGTTGATAATGATGAGGATAAAGGGAGATGATAAAAGATATTGTAATAATTCAAGCGTATAAACCAGTCACTCAGTACACAGATGAGGAAGTAGAACAGTGTTGTGAAAGTCTAGAAGAGTAAATTGGGAAAGAAAAGTATGGGGACATGTCTAGTGATACTAGCTGATTAGAATGCTGTGGTTAGAGAGAGAAGGGAAAACAAGATGGTGGGAAAATATGGTCTAGAAATTAGAGAGGAAAGAGTTGAAAGACTGTTTAGATTCTGCATGGAGAAGGAATTAGTGTTGGGAAACAACCTGTTTGAAAATCATAAAAGAAGAAGCTATATTTGGGTATCACGAATGAAATATTAAATTGATTACATTATTCTACAACAAAGATTTAGAAATTGTTTGAAGAATGGTAAGGATTATCCAGGTGCAGTTATAAATTCAGATCACAATCTAGTTGTGGCAGAAGTGAACATCAGGCTTAAGAAAATTGGGAGCACAGGAAATCGGGGAAATTGAGAAAACAGGCAGGAGAAGATATTACTATGATTTAGAGAAGTTAAGAGAACAGGTAACTTCAGTAAATGGAAAAATTGATGCTGGAAAATGAGAATGGGAGATAAACCAAGTAATGCAGTGGATAAGCGGATGAAAATTAAGAAGAATTTAAAGAAAACAGCAAAAGAGACTATATGGTCTAAAAACAGGAACAGAATACGAAAAGAGTGGGTTACAAGTGAAATGTTGGACAAAATGAATGAAAGGAGAAAGTGGAAAAATGACAAAACAGATGAAGGTAGAAGGAAATATAGAAAGGTGAATAATGAACTAATAAGGGAAACTGAGAAAGCTAAGGAAAAGCGGTTCAGCATCAGAAATAGTTTTTAAAGAGAAACAGGGGGGAGAAAAAATGTATCAAATAGAGGCATAGGATGAGGAAACAATGAGAAGGAGGAAATAAAAAGGAGATGGGAAGAACATTGCAGATTTATATGCCTTAGAAGAAAAGCTAAGGGAAATAGATGTGGGAGTGAAAGAAGAGTACAAAGTTTACAAAGATCAAAAAGGTTTTTTTTTTTTGTCTTCAGTCATTTGACTGGTTTGATGCAGCTCTCCAAGATTCCCTATCTAGTGCTAGTCGTTTAATTTCAGTATATCCTATACATCCTACATCCCTAACAATTTGTTTTACATATTCCAAACGTGGCCTACCTACACAATTTTTTCCTTCTACCTGTCCTTCCAATATTAAAGCGACTATTTCAGGATGCCTTAGTATGTGGCCTATAAGTCTGTCTCTTCTTTTAACTATATTTTTCCAAATGCTTCTTTCTTCATCTATTTGCCGCAATACCTCTTCATTTGTCACTTTATCCACCCATCTGATTTTTAACATTCTCCTATAGCACCGCATTTCAAAAGCTTCTAATCTTTTCTTCTCAGATACTCCGGTCGTCCAAGTTTCACTTCCATATAAAGCGACACTCCAAACAAAAAATATTTTCAAAAATATTTTCCTGACATTTAAATTAATTTTTGATGTAAACAAATTATATTTCTTACTGAAGGCTATAGTGTATTAAAACATGAGGCGATTAAAATGACGAGAAAAGGAAAAGCCGGGGGATGTGATGAAATACCAACTGAACCGTTCAAAGCACACGGAAGAGAGAGGACAACTGTTTTACTAGGTATAAGCAGTGAAGTACTTGAAGAAGAAAAATTCCCAGAGGACATCTGGGATTCTATAATGGTACCGATAGAAAAGAAATACAAAGAAGTATGAATAACATAGAACGGTTAGCCTAATATCACATGCAGCTAAGGTACTGTTAAGGGTTCTGAAGGATCGGTGAGTGGGAGGAAAGGAAGAGGAAGGAGGAGATTTCAAATGATGGATGGGATTATGGAAAAGGGAAAATACGCGGAAACAAAGAGGTTAGCAAAGGATAGAAGAAGGTGGGAGAGGAGCAGCCGTGACAGAACCTGCACTAATAGTAGAACACTTTGAATTGCAATTATTAACTTGAAAATGTTTAGATGTTTTATTTCCTCACTTAAAAAAAGTTTAAAAAAGATAAAAAGTTAAATTTTTAAATTTAAAAGAAAACAGTAACTTTTTACAAACAGCCAAAAAATATTGTTACCTGAAATATTTTAAATTGGGTTTTGTGACACCTTTACGCAGAAAGTTTATATTAGTAAGAAAAGAATTAAAAGTTTTACGGGTTTAAATATTATTTTATAACTTTTTTTTAATTGTTAATCTATTGATAAAAAAAAGTAAATAGTAAAATTAATATAGCCGGAAGGGGGATGCAATAATTTTCAACATAATCATTAGGGAAAGTTCAGCAAACTGAGAAAGTTCAGCAACGTAATTACGGATGCCATATAAAAGTGTCTAATTAAAGCTGAATATTTTTATTACAAAAGTTCAAATTAATGAAAATTTTAGGATTATAATTAAATTCTAATCAACCGGGAAGTGAGTGAAGGTTAAGAACTTTTTTAACACATTATTTACGTAATTGAATTTCTTTTCTTTCTTTCTGCGCCTTACTTGATAGCTCTGGACGACTGACAAAAACCTTAACTATTTCGTTCGATCCGTGGGGTCACGTAACCTTGAAGTAAATAGCTAAGTTTGAAAAAGTCTTTCTATTTAAAAGTAGAGTAGTTTAATTACACGTAACTTATCGGTGTGTGGCAATGATCCAGTTATACAATACGGTTATAAATTCATTTTGTTCATTATTTTCATTTTGAAACTTATGGTAAACATTAATGAATATATTTCATTTTTTTCAACTAAACAATAGGAGCTTAATTTTACTACTTATTATTTAGCTTAATTTCAATTTTTGGAATGATAAAAAAATTCGAATTTGAAAGGGCATTTTAATTATTGAAGATATATGTTTGCTAATTACCAAAAATTATAACTGATAGATGCATTAATGAATAAATAACTAACATAATAGGAAACAAGAGCCATTCATTGTATAATTACTCTGAAACTTTCACGGTATTCCATTGCTTTGTCTATTTGTATGACCATTATTTATACAACATTTGAATTTTTTAAAAGAAAAAACTTCTCGCTGAAAAGTGATGTATCGGTACGGTTTCGGTTAGTTTGAGTCATTTACTTTTAATTTTGTAAATTATGGATTTTTTTAAGAAAACTGTATTATATGTTATTTAATATTACGGCCTTTAATAAATTTTGTCATAAAAATTTCAGTCGCTTTTGCGACCTTCCTTAGTGTTTCAATGAAGATACTACAGAAAGCGTTATGTGGATAACTTAAAAAAAAAGTCTTCACATTAAAGTAAATTCGGTTTGATTTACAATTAACAAATGATTTTCCTTGAACGATATACTTTAGGATAGTCTGTCTACATCGAGTGACAAAATATTTCAAGCAGCTTTGCTTGAAATCGGAAAGATTTTGAGTTTTAAGTTTCTAAATGATTTATCAATGAACGCGCATTTCACTGCCTGCTATCAAAGATTAATTAAAAGGAATGTAGGCCAATAGAAGTAGGCGCGATGATGATCGTTGTCAACACATACATCCGCACACGCACGTCATATTCAGCTTTTCACTTTCCAGTCGACTGCTTATTAAATTCATCGTTAATAATATCAGAATAAATTCCCAAAGAAACTTCAGAATTATTAATGAATTATTGGTAATCTCCCCTTATTAGTGCACTTATTTTTTGCCCCTTAAAAGTTATTAAAACGAAAGACAAGTATGTAAAATAAGTTTACGAATATATTTTTAACCTAATAATGTAAACCGTTAATTAACCACTTTCACTACTGAGTTTGTTCGCATATTGCAGAAGTTAGATGGAAATGAATTAATTATAACAACGATTGAATCCTTATTACTCAATAAAAAATAAGTTACCGTTTATATCTAGAGTGTTGTAAATTTATTAAATCGAAAACGGCAAAAGTCAATTTTCTTCATTTATTGCATTCGTAGATTGAAAATAGAATTTCTAAAGTCTTAAGCGTTGTATGTCATTATTATTAGAATCATTTAAAAATCATATACCGGGTGATATTTAAGTTTGAAAACAGCTGTATAGTGCATATCTGAGATATATTTTGAAGCAGAAGGAAATGGGGTGGGTGTTAAATAGTTAAAAACAATCTTCATTACCGTGGGTTTTTAATTTTTGTCCGCCATCTTTGATCAGCCATATTGAATCAAACTTAATTTTTTTAAATAGGAAGGTGATATGACGCATTATTTTGATTTAAAATTTTACAAGAAAAACAGTGGTGAAACCCGTTTTTCTGTTAGTGCCATCGTTATCAAGTTATACTCATTCAAAGTGCAATAACGGAAAAATCATGTTAACAATAACACGAGGTAAAACGCGCTACGTAAACAGTTTTATTGCATTTTACGTTCATAATTCATACAATAACGAACTTTAGACAGTGCTGTAGTATCGATAATAATAAAGAATATCTAATAATTTAATGAAATTAGGGTTCAAATACAGAGATAGAAGAACAATTGCTAACATTTACAGGAACCAAACAGCAACAGTAATAATTGAAGAACATAAGAAAGAAGCCGTAATAAGTAAGGGAGTTCGACAACGATGTTCCCTATCCCCGTTACTTATTAATCTTTACATAGAACTAATGATGTTAAAGAACAGTTTAGATCCGGAGTAACAGTACAAGGTGAAAAGATAAAGATGTTACGATTTGCCGATGATATAGTAATTCTAGCCGAGAGTAAAAAGGATTTAGAAGAAACAATGAATGGCATGGATGAAGTCATACGCAAGAACTTCCGCATGAAAATAAACAAGAACAAAACGAAAGTAATGAAATGTAGAAGAAATAACGAAGATGAATGTGAAAATAGGAGGAGAAAAGATTATGGAGGTAGAAGAATTTTGTTATTTGGGAAGTAGAATTACTAAAGATGGACGAAGCAGGAGCGACATAAAATGCCGCATAGCACAGGCGAAACGACCCTTGAGTCAGAAATATAATTTGTTTACATCAAAAATTAATTTAAATGTCAGGAAAAGATTTTTGAAAGTGTATGTTTGGAGTGTCGCTTTATATGGAAGTGAAACTTGGACAATCGGAGTATCTGAGAAGAAAAGATTAGAAGCTTTTGAAATGTGGTGCTATAGGAGAATGTTAAAAATCAGATGGGTGGATAAAGTGACAAATGAAGAGATAAATAGATAAAAATATGTTGGAGAATTCCGGCAAATAGATGAAGAAAGAAGATTTGGGAAAATATAGCTAAAAGAAGAGACAGATTTATAGGCCACGTATTAAGGCATTCTGGAATAGTCGCTTTAATATTGGAAAGACAGGTAGAAGGAAAAAATTGTGTAGGCACGCAACGTTTGGAATATGTAAAAAAAAATTGGGATGTAGGATGTAGGGAGTATACCGAAATGAAACGACTAGCATTAGATAGGGAATCTTGGAGAGCTGCATCAAATCAATCAAGTGACAAAAAAAAAAAAAAATCTAATAATTAACAACACAACAAATCAAAGAGCTATATCAACTGATGTTATTTATTTTAAATATTAAAATATTTATTTAAAAATTTTAAATAAGTGTTTTCGATCGTAAATTCGTAAACAAATAAATTTTGAAAGCATAACATCTTAGAATAAATGTTCAAAATGTTAATCTCTACATCTTGGTAGTATGCTAACCTCAAGTAATATTCGTTTTAACTTGTATCATGTCTGGTAGTACGCGAATAGATTCGTCAGTTAATCTTTTCGATTTGTCAACGTCTGCAGGTTTTGTTTTGTAAAAATTATGTTTCTGGTACCCCAAAAAAAAGCAATCCAAAAGAGACAGGACTGCGGACCTGGCCAGTCATTCTACGGCTTCTCTACGACCTATCCAATGATTTGGAAATGGCTCATTTAAAATTTGCCGTGCCCTTAGATAATAATGAGGTGGTAAGCATCTTTTGTAAGATTGTCGTGTAAAATAAAAGACCCTACTATTCAGTGACCGACGATTTCTGCCCAAACGTTCACTTCCTGAGAGTACTGTATATGAGCTTCCAACATCCATCTGGAATTGTTACGCTCCAATATCTAAGTTGTTGTTACTGACATGGACATTTAAAATAAAATTAACTTCATCAGTAAATATTATTGAATAAGAAAAATTTGAGTCTGTCTAATTTTTGCATTATATTATCACAATACTCAACTCGGCGGTCAAAACCATTCGTTCTTACAGCAGATGTAGCTTATAAGGGTAAAATTTGTTAGTTTTAAGAATTTTTTGAACTGAAAAATAACTGATATCGTGTTGGACAACAGCTTTCCGGATCGATGAATGAGGGTCTTCAACAAAGGTTTGTGATTTATCTAATGACTTTGCATCAGTTGTGACAGCTCTTGGTCTACCGGTGAGAGGACGATTCTTTACAGAACCGGTTTCTTCAAATCGTACTCTCTTGATCACAGTCGATTTACTTATCGGTTCTACGTTTGGAAATCTATTATTAAATAAATCACATAAAAAACGACCTAACTCCGTCACCGTACCCGTATCTAATCAAGAGTTATTCTTTCGGTTTCCCTTAGAGAAGGCATTGTAAATAAATAAATTAACTACGAAACTAATATTAAAACTTTCACCAAAAAACAAATTTGAACCGCTAGGCCAACAACTTACTTTTTACTAGCGCTACTATATTTTACCATTACAAGGACGTTGAAGTAAAAAGTTGAAATGAGGAGTTAGTAAGTTAAGTTTCAGCGTGATACAAACTGCATTCTTGTAAATTAACTGCTGATATTAACACTGGAAGTTAATTTTTATTTTGAAAACATATCAATCGATATAGCCGTTTAAGTTGTTGTGTTGTTAATTATTAGATATTCGTTGTTATTATCGATACTGCAGCTCTGTTTAAAGTTCGTTATTGTAAGCATTACGAGCGTAAAATACAAAAAAAATTGTTCATGCAGCGCGTTTTACCTCGTTTTATTGTTAACACGAGTTTTCCGTCATTGCAAATTTGAATGCTTACAACTCGATGAAGAAGGCATTAATAGTTAAAATTTTAAATCGAAATCTTGTGTCATATTTATGTCCACCTTCCTATTTAGAAAAGTTAAGTTTGATCATATCGCGAACAACAAAAAAAAAAACCATCATAATGCAACTTTTTTTTAACTGTCTTTCGTTCTGTCTCCAAATACCTCTCGCATATGCAGTAAAAAGTTTTTCTAGACTTAAATAACAGTCGGTATATGATTTTTAAATAATAATAAAATATAATAGTAAAGAGTAGAAATACTTTTTTCAGTCTACGAACTGATCTTCAATAAATGAAGAAAAGTAACTTTGCCGCTTTCGAATAAATAAATTTAAAACAACTTATAGGTATAAACGGTATCTTACTTTTTACTGAAAAATAAGGATCCAAATTAATTTTTTTTTGTCCTTTATACACACCCGAACTCTGTTGTTTTTGATGCTTACGACACACTATGGAAAAATCTCGCTTACGGGGAAGAATTGGTTTCTGAATTAAAATATAATACTAGATGACCCTAACCGATTACAAAATAAACATTATCAATAGTCGTTGAAGAAAAAACTTTTTAATAAAATTTGGACTTGAATCCGTAATAATACTACTATCGAGTCTATTAACTGAACAACTGATTATTTTATTGAACTGATGTGTTGAGGTACACTATCTTTCTTTATAAATATTGTTTCGCGCTTTGTTTATTTTAAAAATATTATAATTTTTAAAAAAGTAATGAATCATGAAAGACGGAAAAACCTACATGAAATTTGTCGGCGCAAAAGTAAAATTTATTAATTTGTATATTTTTTTACCGTTTATATCATCTACATATGAGAAGTCGATTTGTTATTGAAATGTTTGTTATTATTTTTATTAAACTAAATTATTTAATCTAGAAATATATCTCCTTCGGTAAAATGAAAGTGTTAATAATATAAAGATTAAATTATTTTATAAAAAATGTGCAACATATTTTTTTAAAAATAAACATAAATATTTAAAAATTACGGTACAGATATAAGTTTTGCTGTTGTATAAATACTGTTCCGGAATAATAAAAATAAATTAATGATAGTTACACTTTAACAAATGCAAATAAGACTGACAGGACGGTTGTTAATGTATCGCATTCCGTTCAAAGAACTTGGCGATGTCTAACGAATTGTTTAATCACAGATTCTGTGCAATTAAATAAATTACATTAAACTTTTCTCAATTTTTTTAACTCTCTTTCTGTGTATTCTGTTCCTTTATTATATTCGACTCTTTTAAATTTTAAATCTGAATTATCAGTGGACATCTTTTATAGACTTTCTGTTCTAAGGATATATAAAATTTTTATCCCGGCCTTCTGTTTCTCCTCATCTCTTTTTTCTTTATTTCATGTAACTCGAGCTTACCAATCCGATCTTATGTAGTCTGTACATTCGTAAAGTACTGTCTTCATCGGAGACCTCGTTTCGTACTTGTTTATCATTAATGAACCGATTATTTGTTTAAAGGTATTACTTTTAATAAACTTAAAAGGTAAATTACTTCTAAAGTTAACTTCAAACTTTTAAATGAAGCTGGAGAAAAGTTTATCGCATGTAAAGATCTTTAAATTCTCTTATTAGTAAATATTGTGTTTAATTTAGCCCAAGCGAAGACAAAATTAATTTCTCTGTATTATTCAATCGTTTAATTATTCATTCATTACTAACCTGTTTAAAACAATTCTTGCTTTATCTTAGTTTTCTCTTTTAAATTAATATTTCAGGAAAATATTTGTGAATATAAAACTATGAGAAAATACGTTAAGTAAATATTGATAAAAAGTCATGAATTCTGTTAAATTTTCTAAGGCTAAATACTTTCCTTTAGAAAATGATTTTTTTTTTTTTTTTTTTTTTTTTTTTACCGTCCGGGACCACCGTTAGGTATTGCTTTAGAGGATGAGATGAATGATTTGTAGCGTGTGAAAATGCTATACCTGACCGGGATTCGAATCCGGGATCTCCCGATGAAAGGTGTAAATATTATTAAATACAATATTATTACGTTTAGTTAACAAAGTTAACCTTAATACATCAGAATACAGCGCGTTTAAAAAAGAATGACTCGGTTTGAAAACCTTACCTGTGCAATAACCCACGATCTGCGAATGAAATTTGCACCGTTTGAAAGTATGAATGCTAGAGTCTCAAAACCGCCGTCAGATTTCAGTACTAGCAGTCAAAGTAAGTCGACCTCATTCGTAAACAATATGGCGTCTATGAAACAAAACGATTTTTTGTGTTCTAAAATTTAGCATAATAGAGTCTGTAATAACGATTCAGGGAGCGTTTCGACATTGTATAAGAATTTATCCACGATCGGCTAAGAACATTCGTCGCTAATATAAACAATTTGAAAAATCGAGGGGTTTACGTAGGAGAAAGAGTCTACAACGACCGCGCACTTCACAGAAAAATGCACAACGAATTCGAGAGGCTTTTCAGCGAATCCCGAAAAAGGCTAATCGTTGCGCTAGTCGTGAATTTGCGATCCCTCGTATGACTGTTTGGGTTTGCTAAGACGGCACTTGCATTTCAGGCCGAATCGATTACAACCGGTACTAGAGCTCTATGTGTATGTTACAAAAGAAAACGTGACATGTTTTGTAAAGCTCTTAGTTGATGTGGAAGACGATAAGTTCATACCCGGTTATTTATAGCGATGAAGCAACATTTGATTTAAGCGCTAAAGTTTCACGTCACAATGCACAATTTTCGTGTGTGACCATTTGTGAATCCATATGAGATTGTACAGCAGGGGGGATTCACCGAAAGCTAATGTTTTTTGTGCGGTTTCGTTTACAAAAATTAATGCCCCTTTCTTTTTTAAAGGAAACACAGTAAAAGGTTACTCTTATCTTTTGATCCTGCAGGACCGGTCTTTCCTACAAGTAAATGAAGACTCTAAAGAATTAATTTTTCACCAGAATGGGACCAGCCCATCCTGATTGGTCGGTTTCATTGTCTCAACGCTGGGTAGGTCGTATAGAAGCCGAAGACTTGGTACAACACTCCTGGCCCTCAAGATCTCATATAATACACTTTGTGATCTTTTATTGTGAGAATACGTGATTAAATAAATAAATAGTTTATATTCTGTCATTATCTGATGATTTGGGCGAATTTATAACCAGGATGACAGCTGGAGTAACTTTTGTAACAGAAGACTGTCTGCAACGCGTTGCGGAAGAATTCACCTGTCGTCTTGATGTTATCCGTGTAGAAGATGGCGAGCATATAGAAAAAAAAACAATTATAATTTGATAAGTGAAATTTAAACACCTTTGAATTTTATCTTGTAATTCTGATTCATTTTTGTTATGAAATACATCTGTTTGAATCGGGTCATTCTTTTTGATACGTGTAGTACAAATTCGAAAAACTTAATGTGTCAATTAATCTTTATTAACTTATTTTATCACATTTATTGTAAATATTTATTATAAAAGATAAAAATAAAATGACAATATTACTTATAATAAAAAAAAATCATAGAAAGCTTGAATTTTGATATCCATCATCTATCATATTTAAAAAATCGAAGAGATTTGTTTTGTTTTAATCTTCCGATTAAAACAAAACAAATCTCTTTGTTTCAAAAATAGTCTACAGTAAATTTATTTAAGAAAAATAATTATAAAATTTTATGTATGTCACAATCTAAACTTAATGTATGTTTTACGATCTAAATTTCGTTCTATATTGATTTGTTTTTCACTCACAACCCTTCGTCAGAGACTAATATCTTTTATCTTTACTGAAATGTAATAGATTTTTTAAATTTCAGAACCTTTTAAGTCATTATTTCAGTTGAAACTTTTTCCGCTCAGCCTCGTTTTGTACACTTTATTTATATTAAGTTAATTTGAAAACGTATCTCTTCATTATTACGAATTTGGTGAAAACTTTTTATTTATATAAATAAAAAATTTGTTATTTCACAGTTTTTTTATATTAAACTTTTAAATCGGTGTTTTAAAAATGTTTTACGGATAAAATTTTTTACTTTTATCGGAAAATGTTTGAAATTAATGTTAATAGTTTATAGGGACCACTGAAATGTGGTTTTACAGGAGGATTTTAAAAATATATGATTCAATAAAATTCAAAATGAAGAGGTTTTAAGGTGAATGAGGTGAAATTTCGAGGAAGAATTTTGTAAAAAGACAAACTGTGTATTAAGTCCACGTATTAAGAGAAGAAAGTTCTTACTTATCTTAGAGTTACAGTCTGTTGTACTCCTTGACCTCTCTACAATTTATCATAGACTCATCGTTCGGCTTCGTAGCAATGTCTTTTTTTACAGAGTAAAGGCGACTTCACCCGACCTCGAAAGTGGAAGTCCACGGATTTTCAATTGTGTTTTCTTTCCTTACTCGATAAGGGCCTCCCCCGTTTTAAAGCACCGGATATTTTTACCCAATCATGAAAAGGTAAAGTTTGCTGGTGGTGAGACATTTTTCCCCTACATTCCGCGAAATTTAGTGTTAATATTATATTCTCACCAGTATAATTGCATGTTAACAGACGGTTATTTCCTCTACTCATAGCTTCAGTTATCAAAGTATGTTATTCCCTAAGATATTCCAGCTATAAGCACCATCATTTTCTAGGGGAAGGATTAAGATATCCAGGTTTATTTAGTTTCATTATAAAAGGTAAAAACTACAGAGGAAGATTATTTGGAATATGTAAAACAAATAATTTTGGGTGAAGGATTGTAATAAATATGTTTTGAAATTGAAAGATTAACACCGAACAAAATAAAGAGAGAATTGCATCGTACATTAAAATGAATGGTGAAAAAAAATTGTCTGTTAATACAACCAGTTTTTTTGGCTCACAAATGGTGTATTTACAATCTGTTCCGATTAAGGACCG
Organism: Lycorma delicatula; assembly: GCF_047948215.1. NCBI lineage: Eukaryota > Metazoa > Arthropoda > Insecta > Hemiptera > Fulgoridae > Lycorma > Lycorma delicatula. Next base: position 119,896,855 of record NC_134462.1, read on the forward strand.
TAAATTGAATTAAAAAAGCACGTGAAGAGAGGTATCCAGCAAAACTTTTCAATATTACGTACGTATATAAATAAAAAAAAATATAAACTATATATACATAAAAAAATCATATAAATAAACACATTTGTATTAATTGGGATCACAAAGGTTTAAGTGATCCCAATAATTTAGTGAAAAAATAAACCAAAATCCAATCCACAAAAATATTAAACAATAGATACTGATAAACAAATAATAGCATAAGTTCACGGAAAAAAGTAGAGGGACGCTAGGCTTCTCCCTAAGGCATACTAAAGACATTAATCACATGTCTAGTACCGAACCGGTTCATGTGCGACTCAGATATCCCGAGTCCAGCACGTGTTGGCGTTTGAGTCGCCGGACATCTTCACTGTTGTCTAGGTGATTAAATACTAGAAAGTTTACATGGCTGTCTAATCGCTGTTTGTAACTTGAACCGAACCGTTTGAGCTCGTCACGAACATAAGGCGATCCAAGATAGTCGTGAATTTCCTCGTTCCGAGCGAATCACGGTGCCTCTGCAATGGATCTCGCCGACTTGTTCTGCAAACATTGTATAATCTCAACGTTACCTTTGCTTTTCGTACTCCGTAGCCGTATTCCATACGTCCAAATCGGTTTTAGAATCACCTTGTATATCAAAAGTTTATCGAACAACGATAGGTGTGAGTTCCTATCTAACGACCAATAAAGCCTATCTCGACCGATACTCGAACCTGGTGTTAAATCACTTCCTTTTCTCTTTCACGTTGTACGTTAGCGTTAAAAGGCGATCAAGGTGAAGCCTAATGTACCGAATTCACTCAACTCAGAGTGCGGGATAACGACCCCGTTCGGAAAAAAAATTAGCGTACTTTTTCTTGAATCTCTCGCGGCTCATTTTATATTAAAATTTGGGATAAGTATTTTGGTAATCGTAAACGCCTTTTAATAAAGAATTTTCTAATTCATATTTATACAATTTTTGTCCTTGATGTAATCAGCAGAAAAGTAAATAAAGTATTTTCATTACTTCGCGATTCGCTATGTAGATCTGAACTTTTGTTATCAAGTATTTTTTTTTTTTATTAAATTATTTGATAAGTTTTAGATTTTAGTTTTCCAGTTTTAAGGAAATGCGCGTTTGATTCTCAATATTTATGTCGTTTTATATCAAACAGTTTTGTAGTTAATGTTTTTTTTTTCGCCAACGTCTACTATCGTTTGATACGCACTTTATGGAATAGATGGTTATGTTAGTGTTTGTACTTGTACAAATATATTCGGTAAAAGTGAAAACTACCGTAAAGTATAATTTTATCTGCTCTAACGGGATGGGAATACATCTAGTTGAACAAGTTTACGGAAAACACGTTTTATATATTATTTGCAATTTTATTCTTAAATCTATCTGATAGTGTGTTTTTTCGTTGACAATATAGATATTATTATTGTACGAAAGAAAAAATACGATTGAAGTTGAATTCGGTTCCATTATGTAGCGAAAAGAATAATATTGATGCGAATAAAAGTTGAGAATGTTATACGCATTTCTTAACTACATGGCACACAAGGGAAACATACATTTTCATATACCAAAACTGTTTTTTCAGAATTCTTTTGTATTAGTTATTGGATTTGTCTACAAAAAATTGATATATAAACATTACAGACTTTTAACCTTTATTTTATGTTTATATAGTCTAAACGGACAATAACCCCCCACACACATTTTTTTTGTAAAAATGTAATCTCCTCGTGAAATATTTTATCAGATTATTTTTATTGAAAAATATTAATATTCATTCATTCATTGATTCATTCAAATCATAAGTGATTTGAATTTTTTTTTATTATTTACTTTTATCTTACAACTTAATAAAATGAATACGCCATTATTTTTACTAAAATAGCTGTTTCTTTAAAAGATAGGAAAGGAAGTAACTGGGAAATCGTTATGCCAAAAAAGTCCAATTTTTTTACGCAGACATACAGGAAAAAACCTAACTTCTTATTTATTGTGTAGTTAATATTGAATATTTATGATAAAATCTTTTTACGCGTTGCAACAGGATGAAAATGTAGTCGGTAAATAATAGAGATTTTTTTTAGTTTTGCTTAAGATTTTTGAAGAAAAATTCCTGCATTGAATTAAAATTATGTAGATTATAAGAAAATTAATTAGAATTAAACCGAGATTACCATTGGGTCAATATATTTATTGTAAAACTAGTTAAAAAAAAATCAATCTTGATAAAGATATCGCGTTTGAAGTATATTAATTTTTTATTCATTCATTATTTTATGCATACCTTCATTTATTTTTATTCTGCATAATTTATTAGTCTTTTGATGTAATGATATTTACTTTATGTTACGTAAAAACTAGTGTATTTTATAATATAATTTTTATTTCCTCATAATTTATCCTTCAAGCATTTCTTTCACAGTGCTAATTTTTCTTTACTTATTCACAATATACAGACTTTATTAAGAAAATTCCATCTACATCGCCCTAATAAATTGAATTATTATAAGGTATTTTCTGTCGTAATATATTAAAAAATCTTGTAGAATATTATTTTAATAAGAAAAAATATACTTAAAGATATAAATTAACATAATTTTGCCCTCTACGGAACTAGCGAATTACGAATCATGAACTTAAATTTTAATTTTTCAGATGTGGAATTTTATAATGTAATTTTTATAATCCGTATTATCGACGTAAGGAGGAACAAGGAACACTCATGAGAGTTTCTTTATCTGAAAGTGATGACGTTCACTGTACAGCGATTGCATGTACAGAATGAGTGTTAATTATTTTAAAGTCGGACATCTTGACCGTTTCGGTCAGCTATTAATGCGCGACAATAATTCTGGTTCGTTTGAGAAGACAAGAGGAAACCGCTTTATTCCTCATTTTCTTTAGTAATCCCGGTATGGGATTGTTATTATCTTGTGAACAGATATGCTATTTTCGGTAGCGACTTGTATTATTTATCAGGTCGCCTGCAACCATTTTGGTTACGGCACTTAATATATATCTATTAATCTGAAAAACTAAATTAAAAAATTAAAAACATGTTTTTTTTGGCAGTACGCATCCACCCCCCTATTTTGATCTTTAATCGGTGTATTTTACACCAATTAAGACTTAGTACTCCTAAGGGTTGAGGGACAGCCTCCTGAGGAGCTGTCTGTGCTTGCACGGATGGGCGGCAGTGATGAGGCACTGGAACTCTCTCATCTCTTCGCGAAAAAGACCGAGACCCGGTGTGAGTGCCCTGCACAGGGTGCTCTCACTAGAGACATTGGCATCAAAACCGAGTCCCGGCTTCTGGGTGGAGTCCAGGAACGACATAGTCGTGCTTGGATACCCCGCTCTAGGGGTTAGAGACAGGGCGGGGTGGCCCTGTCTCTAACCCCTAGAGCCGTAACCCGGGGACAGGACGGCGGACGGGGTGGCCCGTTTGAGTAGACCCTGGGCTGTACTTTGCTTTGTTGTGGATCCGTCCCGGGGGGGTAGGGTGGAAAAAAAAGACAGTACTCCGATTAAGAGTATTAGTTGATATCAAAAGTATTGTCTTTTGATATCAACTCAAGATAACTTGCATACTTAATCGGTTTAGATAGTATTTCCAGTAACAGAACGGTAGAATATGTTAGAAATAAAAAAAAATATTGATATAAGTTTTTTCTGTCTGTAAAATTATAAAATTCGTAATTTAAAAGAATAGTAATAAATTCGTCTCGAGTTTACTTACTTACAAGTTTGTACCTAATTGCAACATTAAGTTGAATAAGTTTTTTATGTTTAAAAATAATAAAACTACTAAAAAAATAGTACCGTCGTATCTGCGAATTTTTTATAATCTAATATCATTTAAGGCTCAAGAAAAATAATAACTCCAAAATGAAATTAAACGGAGATTAAACTTCGGTAGTTAAATAATACTGGTAACGAACAAAAATATATTAATCTAATAATTATAGTACGAGTCGAAATGTATATGCCAATATCACTCACTGCATCTAATGCAATATCAACGATTTTTCATTTAAAACAGTAAGTTCATATAAATATAGTGAGATGGTTAATAATTAGTGATGCGAGTTGAAAAAAAAGTTTAGAAAAGGGTAGATAATCGTTTACATAAATTGTACTTATCATTTAAAACTACATGGTGATCGTTTAGCAATTGGAGCTGACAAACGATCACCTCGAATAACTAAATAAACTGAAATAAAGAAAAATAACTGACAAATAAGGAACAATTCGATTTTTAAAGACAGCAATTACACTTTAAGATATATATTGGTAAATTGGATAAATTTAAAGAAAGAATAAAATTAAAATAAAGAATTTAATTCATTATAAATTACAGAAGACCAGAGAAATTGTTTATAGCTCCGAATTATCTGGAATTTGGCTAAAGTTAATTATTGCAAAAAAAAAATTTATTTAGTAAACAAGAACTAAATAACCGGTAAACTTATCAAAAGAATAGCGATGTAAAAAACTTTTAATAATAGAGAATTAATATCTCTTATAGACGTTTGAAATTTTAAATTATTAAAAAAAAAATTAAATAAAACTAGTTTATTAAAAGTTAAAATAATTGTAAAACTGTTTTACGAAATTTTTATAAAGATAAGCTTTCCCTCACTTAATTTCGTTCACAGGATGGCATATATGTGTTTGATCGGTTTAAGATTCACACTATCTTTATGGATTTCTTGAGATAAACTTTATTTATCTAACCTAAAATCGTAGTGAGAAATCATACCTAAAGATATCTGCGGTTAGATGTTCTTTAAGCAAAATTTAAACCGTCTGTTGGTAAAATCAACACGGTGTTTTTACGCTTTTGTAAAAAAAATTGATGTGGGTACCACATGGCTTTCTTGTATGCCATAAATGAAAGGAACATAACATTTTATTTCTTAATAACTCCTGATATATTTTTTCATATTTTTTTTTAATTTTTGTAATTGAATTATTATTCATTGTAAAAATTTGTTTACAAATAGAAGTAAATTTTATTAATAGATCAATATATTTAAATTTAAAAAAGGAGATTAAGTCTGATTCGAATCGATGTACCTTTCCCTAACATCCAAATATTTCATTAATTAAAGTTTTATTTGTCTATAACTCTGGAACCAATGAAAATAAATACCACTTATATCGTTGAAAGCTCTTAATGAGGGCTTATTACTGCAGTTAAGAAAAATTCCAAACTCCAAATTTGTTTTGATTTTGGACTCTTTTGGTCGAGTCAATTTCAGTCAAAAGGAAGAGGTACACAACCAGATGTTACCACAATCCTAAATTCAAAATTTTGACATTCTACGGCTAATCGTTTTTGAGATATGTGAGATACATACGTACGTACAGACGTCACGCAGAAACCAGTAAAAATGAATTCTGGAATGGTCAAAATGGATATTTCCGTTGAAATGTGGAAACCGAAATTTTTCGGGATCACAATACTTCCTATACTTCGTACAAGGAAGTAAAAAGTACTGAACAAATAAATTGTCTCTCCTTCTTCTTTTTCTTTACTCTTCTATAAAATTTCTTATACATATACGTATTTAGAGACTTTTTGATCGTATGCTTTCGTTTAATAACAATTTCAGGTCAGAATTATTAGGATATTCTTAGTAGAACACTGGGAGGAGAGAACTAGTGGTATTTTTTCCTTATTAATAAAAAGTTTAGCGTATTTCAAGCTAGCAACAGAATACGTCTATTTATAAAAACTGATATCACTTACCTTTTTTTTTTACCACTTGAGAGCAACCGGTAACGTTACTTCGGTCGGTCCCAAGTGATGTGGCTGAAGACCAGCCCCCCCTTTGTACAGCTTGAAGCTGATCTCCCGACGAGGTCCCTCTTGGCTCATTAAGACATCACGACGTCCCTCCCGGTTGCCATGGTGACTCTCTCCAAGAGGTCTACCCTTCCCTTCCCTATCGCTTAGTCTGAGTCCGGGTATGCACCCCACGCATACCCCCCTGAATCGCGGGCCCACCTCGCAAGCCTGGAGGATCTTCAATGCGCCATCAGAACGTCCTGATTCAGCCATCTGCTGGACCCGAACGCCCTCAGCAAACAGGTTACCTCCCTGGTCCTGCACGAGTCTACGATTCGACCCCCTGGCGACAGAATCTTTTTCACCAGTTCCGATATCACTTACCTAGTGCTTAAATATTATTATTACTTACTCTTTTTTTTTTACATTAAGCTCTTTTTCTGAGATCTTCACTTCTTCAGAACGCATGAAATTGCATTTTCTGGATTAACAGCATATTTAAAAAAATAAATCAAAATGTATATATAGATATATTTACCATTTAAGTGCGTTCTGATATAACAGATTGAACACTACAACGATTACTGATTATTTTAAATTTTTAAAAGACCGAAAAGATAACATACCTCTCTAAATTTTAATTTGTTATTTTTAAATACGTTTTTAATTCCAATATATATAATTTTGTACGTTTTAACGAAGTTATAGATCACTGTAAATTTGGTTAACATGAAGAAAAAGTAATTAATAATATTAAAGCAGTAAGTAGTTGATAATCAGTTTTATAAAGAAGTATTTTCTTCCTTGTTACTTTTATTATAATTTTCTTTACACATTATTTGTATCTGAATTATTTACTTAAAATCTTAGAGTATTAATTTTTCTTTAGTTCTCTCTTCGGTAAATTTTTTTTTTTATTATTTGGTGTAAAGCAGGAAGTAAAGAGTACTTATTCTCTTGATTAGATCAGGATCGGTTGATTTTATCTTGCTGATATTTTATTATCAGTAGCTTTAGTAAATCATTATAAATATTTCCTTTTTTTTTTTTTTTACTAGATAATGAATTATTTCATACAGAAGAAAAATTCACTGTATAAGAATTTATTGTTGTTTTTTAATTATATTTCCTAACCTTTCTTATGATTTAGACCCGTGTAAAGCAGCTGAGATACCTATCAGCTATAATAAGTTTTTATAAAGAATTATTTTTAAAAAAAATTATTTTGTTCTGTCCCTACCTTAAAGAAATTATTTCACTACAGCTATTACAGTCAGCCAATAAGTAGAGTTAAGAATCGGTAGAGATAAATATCGATTTGCATTTCAAAAGGTTTGATTTGCTTAACGTGCTGTATTATATTCTGTCAGTGAAGAAAACAACCGGAAACCATTTTACACTTCCCTTTTCCTTACTAGCAAAAAATTCTTTGTTCCGGGCTTAATGTTCTGAAACAAAAGAAGCTTGCTATTTTTGAGAATGGCTGCGCTATTTTTGGGGGTTACATGTCATTCATTTCTACAGCTGATAACATCGTGGCATCTAAAGTAAATACATAGATTTTTTAAATTAATTTTAAATATGTTACCGAAATATAAATAAATATATAATTCTGTTATGTAATTTTTACCGACTTTTCGAAGAAAAGTACGGTATTGGTTTCGGTCACATGGTGGAAATTGGATAATGAATCTTCTTACGTTTTGAGATATGAGTACGAAAATACCAGTCACTTAAATTGTGTTTTTCTTATATATATATATATATATCTAGAGACCTGCCTACAAAATTTTGTGGCTCGAAAATCTCCAAAATTACAAGATGAATTTCATTGAAATTTAGGTATGATGTAATGTATCTGTAGTTGAGCATATAAAAATTTTGAGTTAAATTTAATTTAACGTTGAAAAGATTTGAGTGGCACAGTTAGAAGCGCGGTTCGTTATGATGCTGCGTGGAAAGTTGGTGGGTGGAAAGTTGAGCTTTCTGTATCTGCGGTATCTATTGTTAGTAATATTCATCGGAGTACTCAAATAGCGTCACCTACTTTGAGGATCATGATGACTGGGTACATGTTTTTTATCTAAGGGTTATGTTGACTGTGTATCGGTGTATTTTCATACGCGCTTTCTTAGCGAGTCATTGCGGTGGGCGAGTTGAAACTTGATGCTTGTTTGTAGGGTCTACTCGTTAATCGAACGCATGTACTGGGTTTTACTCTGAAAATCATTGCGTTTTTGATTGGGAAATTTTGAGGACGTCGGAAATATTAACTTATCACTGATTTTCTTGATTACAATATAATAAAATTATTTTTTTTATTATTATTTATATCTGTGTACAGTTTTATCTTATTTTAATTGGTTTTTGATCGTTTAATTATTTCTGATTTTTATTTATTTAATTATTTTTCTTTGTAAAATTTTAGATTAAAATAGTCGATGCTTTTTCAAAAGGAAACTAAATAAAATAAATAAAAATGGGTCTTCTTTGACAGAACTGCACAAGAGTTTTTTTACTGTAAAATTAATTTTCACCTTGTTAGTATGTTTAAAAACTTGATATTAAAAAAGAAATTTTTGATGTCGTTAACGCACTTAAATATCTACTATCTGTTGGCTTGGAAATGAACAGATGTGTTGAGTGTCTAAGGAGAGACAGCTCGACAGTAATTAACTCCTCTACATTCCGTTTATTTATCACCCTGTTGTAGCTCCCGGTGTATGATAATGAAACGAACCTTTTTTTGTAGCGAGTGGAAAAATTTGTTTGACCGGAGCTCGAACACAAAACCTTCGGATGAAAGGCAGAGACGCTACCGTTCTACCACGTAGTTCGGAAAAAAGGAATTAAAATTACTTTTATAATTGATTCGGGCTACAGTATCGGAATACCGGGCTGTAAAATCACAAGTCCGAACGATTTAACGCTCAACTACTCAACAATTCGATAAACTAAGTAGAACAATGAGAATGGAAAAAATCAATGATTTTTAAAACTATGTTATCAACAATAAATAGATAAACTTAAATTTTCGGTTCATATAACTTTTATTTCAAATTGGAACGATAATGTATTTATTTCACGCCTCGATGAACTTAATGTTCTTGCCGTAAACTAGATAAGATTAAGGTGATAATGATGCATTTCCATCACTACGATGTGATTTGTATAAAAGTAAGCGTTACACTTCTCAAGATTTGATTAATCTAAAAAGTTAACCGTTGATACTTTCCATTAATTTCAAAGTTTCTCATAAGTTTCTGTACAGAAACTTATGAGAAAGTTTGGCTACCTTATTTTGTACTTCTCGAGACGGCAGAATTTCCCACATCTGTGAACAACGTCCTTTGAAAGAACTTGATTGTGCTAGATTATAAAGTATTGCTACTAACAAGCCCCTTGCGTAGAACTTTGAAATGAATATTTTAGTATTTTTGAAATCGATAGACCTCAAAATAAAAATACCTCGTAAAATACTGGGTAATCACTTTTATAACCGAGAGCAATTATTTTTTTCTATTATAATAACGGCAAATGAAAATTATTAGCAATTTTTTTTTAGCTTAATCACAATACTATTAATAAAAAACATAATAAATTTATAAGTTTTTACGGTCCAAAAAATAAGTTTTTAAGAAAAATAAAATCAATTTTGTTTGTTACAGGTTAACATAGATAGATTTTTTTTTTGTTGCATTTATATGGCAATTAAAAAAAAATTATTTGAGCATATTAGAATAAAATCGTGGTATACTCGTATTAAGATACTGCGTTGAAAAGACACTCCCTTTATATTTTTTATAACTTCATATTTATATTTTTTATATATTTGTGTGACTTTATATAAATAAATTATATTTTTTACGAATTTATATTTTATATGACTTTGTTTTCTATGAAATCTAACAGAAATCTAGAAAATAATTTGTTAAAATATAATTCTCGGGAAATTATATTAAGTTTCTTTCTCCTACCGTAAAGAGAAGTTTATTTTCTGTTTTCTACTTGTTGAACTTATTTATTTACTTTTTTTTTTATCAAACTGTAAATACATTTATGTTCGTATAGTCTGAAGTAGTTTTCTTGAAGAAGTAATATTTCTATACTTAATGCTTAAATTATTAAGCTTTTCTTTCTTGGTAATAATTACTTTGAAATTATTTTTCCATATTTACCTCATGAGACTATTTTTCTCGTACTATTTGTTTAAAATTGGTAGAATCAACTCTTAAATATAAACCAAAAAAAATTCTTTATTATGACTGAAAAAAATAATTTTATGAAAGAGCGAAATATGGAAAAAAAATGGCTTCTGATTAAAACTTTTCCTTATATAGATTCGTTTAATCAGGTTTTCTGAAACGTTTTTATGATTTTTTACTTTAATTTTTAAAGCAAATTGTTTAATGATCCGTGAGAAGGGAGTGAATAGTTATATAAAAACAAAAATAATAATATATTTCTTTGTTTAAATATTTTGATTTTTAAATAGTAGGATTAATAAAATTTTAATTAATTAAACGAATATATATTTTATTAGAGCCTTATTAAATTATTAACATACTAAACTTTTAATTATTGGAGTATTTTACATACATGTTGATTTAATTATTCTAAATTTTATTATTTTGTGTAATGAATGTAAGTAAATTTATAATTTAATCAAAAAAGGTTAATTTAATATTTAGTAATAATTAAAATATTCATTTTAATAATCAATAATAGTAAATGTGTTAATAAATAAAATTTAAAATATCTAAACAATAATTGGATTTATACAGATTATAAAGTAAAGTTTAGTACATGCGTTCGTGCTTATCTTTATCGTTAAAAAAAATTGTTTCGTGTGTATTAGCCCGCTTGGCTTGTCTACTGGTAAATTCGTTGTAGTAATATCACTTGTTTAACAGCTGATTTTAAAAGTCGAAGTTTCTTACGTTCGAATCCTAGTTAAAACTAATTGCTTTTATACGGAGCAGTTTACTAGATAGTGGATACTGGTGTACTTTGGTGGTCGGGGTTCAATTAACCGCAGAACTCAGGCCAGATTCTTACAAAACTACATCTCATTTATACATCATACATATCATTATCTCACTGGACCATGAGGGTGGGATTGCTTATTACTCACTAGTTGAATAGATTGCAACGCTCACAAAAGAAATAAAAAATACGTATTAAAATGTATTTCAATTTTTTTTTTGCGCGTGATTCCGTTTCTACACTTATTTAAAAATGTTATATGATTTTATAAAACAATGGAATAAGGTCAACGATGTTATTTTATTCATTATTATCATTTTTGTTGATTGCACACACATAACAAAATGAATATTTTTTATTTCTTTATTACATCCTTTGACCTGGTGGTTAAGTAATTCCATTTTCTTTTTTGGTCGTTCTTTTATTGTAATTTTTCTCTTTTTAGTTTATAGGTCATATATTACAACTTTTTTTTTTTAATATTGTTGTTTGTTTCACTGAAAGTTTTCAAAAAATGAAAAATAATTGCGTACACCATTTTTCTCTTCTTTTTTTTTACATTTCGCTTAATTTTTTTTTTTTTTACGTACAGTCTATCTGCAGTATAATTCAAATGTAAATTGTTGTTTTTGTTCGTAATATAATTCCACCAGAGTTTAATAATTCAAATGTGTACATTATATTTAAAAGGCCCACTTTGTTGCCACGCTTGCTGATCTACGGGCTAGTCGGTTCATTCCCGTTTACTTTGACTGTAAATATGCGGTCTCAAATATTCTTCGTTTCATCGTCTGTGTAGGAACAGGGAAAGCTAATTTGTAATTGAAATATAGCACACTTAAAAGTCCAATTTTTATTGCAGTCTTCTTTACTTAAATTTATTTGGGCGAAGTTTTAAATTTTAATGAAGCGAGTATATCAGGCGAATGTTTTCCTTTATTACTACTTTTTATTTATTAACAAGTTAATTTAATTATTTTGTTACCAGAGGGTGGAAAGAGACACGTTTTTGTCGGTTGTAATGAAAAGAAGCATTTATAAGTCGGTTGTCGTTCATTAAGTCAGGCTGGCTTCCACCTAATACGCCGGCTCTGAAAAAAAATTTGTTCCATGAAATGCTGAAGTTGACTACAGTGACGGGTGGTCCGGCTCCAGAGTCAGCCTCTAATGCGGGCTGAAAATAATCGTGGTTGATTCTAGTCGCTATCGGAGCAGATATCTATAATAGTGAAGCGGTCAAGCTCCTTGGTATAGTTCATCTTGTTCATCTACCTCTTCTTCTTCTTCTTCTTCTTCTTCTCCTCGAGATTTCATGCCGATCTGCTAAAACGAAGGAAGACTCTTTACCAGCTGTATCAGCGAACGGTATCGATCACTTTATCGATCGTTCTGAGCGATTGACTTGGCTCGTTCTTTTCTTTCCTTGGGTACGTTTGATCAAAAGGAAAAGGCTTCAGTCTACCGCTTGAGCGGTTTGCGTAAATTAACGAGAAATAAATTTATCGATAACAATACTCGACACCGATTTAGTTTGAGACTTTATTTAATCCTCCGATCTCTATAGCGGAGTTGAAGTCTCATTCGGAGATTCCGCGTTTGAGTCTCCCAGAACAAAACAAAAGAAATAAATTATTTACAAAAATAAAGAATAAAAATTTTAAAAATAAATGAAAGATCAAATAAAAAAAATTCTTTAGAAATTTTTAATTTTGATTCTTTATTATTCTAAAATATTTAATTTTATTTGATAATGTTGAAAATTTTTTTCGTTTAATTCTTAGCTTGTATTTAGTTTCTGTGATATTTATTTATACCGTTTTATTCAAAATCAAATTCTCTAAAAGTTTTGTTTAAAACTTTTACGGATATATTATCAATTTAACAAAGTTATTTAGGTCAAACATAAAATAGTGTGGTTTTTGACCCCGATCTTTCACCCCAGATTTCTCGAAAACTATTGAAAATACAGTTCTGGGATTTTTTCAGTTTTTCAGTTTAGATTTATCATAAAACTACTAAATTTATCCTATAATTTGGGTTGAAAGAATTGAGTTTGGCTTAATTTTACCGAAGCTGCAGGGATCAAAACGAAATCTTTCGCTAAGCGACACTCACTAACGAAGTGTTTCCGAACCTATGTTTGTGTGAACAATCTTCTTTATTTTCTTGAAAGTTTCAGAAAGAACATTTCCTGAAAATCTGTATCGTTCTTCGTAAATCATTCTGTATAATTTGAGATTAAAAGATTAATGAAAAATTTGAAAGAAATTATGAAATATTATAAAAAAAACATCAAATGTCTAACACAAATAAAAGCCTCCAAATCAATTAATGAACTGAGATTTTTACTAATTTTATAAAGTTTAATTTTATTAATGACTTATTTAACCCAAATTACTCTACCGGGTGCCAATAATAAATGTTTATCTTACGTTTCACGACAGAAACGTTTACATTTATTTATTACTGTACAACTGTGTTCTAGTATTTCCTTTCGTCTTGCAGTTGTTACATTCTAAGCATTTAAAGTAGAATACTCACCAATAAGATGCTTTGTTTTACTCGACTGATGTTTAAGTAAACATCAATCACAAGCCCTTGTGGTAACCCGAATGTGAAGATGTCGCTTGTACGTTTGAATGCCACCTACATTTCATTATTTTCTCCCGTTTTCATAGTATTACTATATGTTTGACTTGATTTAAAAGGAGCCGCAGGAACCTCTTCAAAAGTGACTTTATATAGTATACATGATATATCTCTTCTTCCTACCGCTTAAAGTAGTAGATCTGATATGGAATACTATGTTCTTGAGAATAATATAGACATTCTGAAACAAAAAATGATTTATGCTTCATCGCTTTTTTATTTACAACGATTTTAATCCAACAGTTATATTTGGTTGAAGAAATGTTTCCATCTCCATTTTTTTATTTATAAATTATGTTTTTCCGAATAAGGTTTCCGAGTTGAAAAATATTTAAAAAAAAAAAAATATTTTTTCTGAAAACAATCGTTAGCCTAAGTATTTATTAATATATAAATAAGTATAAGTATACATAAATATAAGTATTTGTTAATATATCAAAAAATGAAGAACGCTATATAGTTGAAGAAGAACAATCTGAGAGATAAAGTTTCGGTGTAAAGTAAATATAAGGCATAAAAATTAAATATCTAATGCGTAGCCGATAAATTAATGCGGTATAAATCATCCGCTTTTCTTATAATAAAAAAAAATTAAACTTTAAACTATGAACTCCGATTTTACAGACATACGTTTCGGTAATGAATTTTAGACTACAGGATTAAATTCTAAACGTGGTTTAACCGATGAAACGTACAGATGTATAAACGTTTGAATTTGATCAAATAAAATTCTTCTACTAATTTTGAAACCCAAATTTTTATTATCCATCTTTAAATTAGATGAGATTAAAATGCCCAGATTTTTAAATTTCTTCACTTCATATTTTTCCGGTGTTTATTTTGTAATAATTAAAATCAGTAATTGGTATTTTTTTATTAGTGACTACCATGAATTTATATTAAAAAAAAATAAAATTTTAGCTTGATTAAAATTACAATACCAATCCTATATACATAACGCACATACAATTGTAAATATTTGTTTCCTGATAAAACTCACGTTTATGTAAAACATTGTACTTCTGCAAAAAATTGTATCGGAATGCCTAATACATTTTGATTATATCATTTATAAATCTCTAGCGGAGTGGTAGCGTCTTGGCCTTTCATCGGGAGGTCCTGGATTCAAATCCCGATCAGGTATTGCATTTTCATTTGCTATAAATTTTAATTTTCATATTGCTACGCTTCTTTGTAAGCTTCTGTGTTGAATTATATTCGTAAGTCAAAAAAGAAACATTTTTAAATATTATCTTATTTATAAAGATAAGAGAAATATTTGGATATTTCACTACTATAAAAGTTACTTCTGAATATAAAATTATTTTAAAAATAATTATCTAAATTAAAAAGTGAATATCGGGAAGAAGAATAAAAGAAATACTTCACCGTTTACAAAACTTTAACGTTTAACCCGTATCTTGTTTTATAAAATCTCTTAATGAAGGTGAAATTACACTACAATAAAAGCGGAATAAAAGCGTAAAGCTGTAGTCTTTATCTCTAAGTTTAGATAATTTAAATAAATAAATAATTTAAATAAATTACATCAATTTTAAAAAAAAAATAGTTTTCTTCTAAAAAAAAATTGCTACTCTAAGTAATATCAGTGAAGATAAAAAGATTTGCTTCCCTATTAGACAGGCGGCTGTAAGAAAGGTAGCAGGCAGTGACATCCCCGTGAGGGTCACCTCTCTAAGGTCCGCATACGGACAAAAACAGAATGCCTCATACAGCTGTTATAAAGAGAGACTAGGCCATTGGCTGCCAAAGAAAGATTATCTGTAAGGTGGCACTTCTGTCGTCTGGATGGACGGGAAGAAGTTCTGCGTTGCTATCGATGCTGGGGACAGGGACATAAGGCGGCCAATTGCAGTGCTGTCTTGTGCCATAATTGTGATGGACATGGTCACAAAGCGGTAAACTGTGTCAACTCTAGGTGGTGTTTGGACTGTGGATCAGATAGGCATCGGACTGGAGGCTACAGGTGTAATCGCCGCTCTCCATGAAAGCGTATTAGTTAAATGTTAGTAGGAGCGTCGCGGCTCATGACCTGCGCGGACTTTGTGTTCGTATCAGAATCAAACGTCAGGTTGGTTGCAACCGGAGATTGGTTTCTTGATGCAGAAGGAGATTCGGCAATACGAGCTGTCACAAGCAAGTATGCAATTTTGAAAGTGGATTCACACAGGGGAATGGTAGCGGTGATGCTGACTAATTTTGTCCTGGTCAGCTGTTATGTATCACCTAACAGTGAAGATGGAATACTTTGACTCGATACTTACTGCTTTCCCGAGGACAGGTACTTAGATCAGAAGCGAATTTATTCCCTTGCGAGGTGGTAGAATAAATAGCGATGGTTTGTCATCCAGTACAAAGGTTTCATATTGATGAACTGCTATAAGAAGCCGGGCGCATTATCGTCTCAAAAAGCTCAGGGCCTGATGGGGTAACAGGACTTCTCTTGAAACACCTGGTCGGTGCACACCCTGACATTGTTTTGGAAGCACTGAACAAGGCATTAGAGGTAGGCACTTCCCCACGGGATTGAAAAAGAGGGCGTTTGGTGCTTATCCCTAAACTGGTAGCAATAGGGAACAAAGAGACATACAGACCGATCTGCCTGCTCCCACCTTTGGGGAAGCTTTATGAACGGCTGATAGCAGAACGGCGTAGGAGTGAGTTGCAGAATACCGGAGGTCTTTCACCGGCACAATTCGACTTTTTGTCGGGGAGGTCGACGGTGGACGCTCTAAGGAATGTTACGACATGGACTCGGACATGCGCTGCGGGCTCCTGGAGAACCAAGCGGATTCCACTCCTGGTTCTCCTAGATGTCCGTAACGCTTTTAACAGCGTGCCTTGGGACTCTATCACTGAGGAGCTGAATAGGAGAAATATAGGCGGATACTTGCAGGCAGCTGTGAACGAATTTTTATACGAACGCCATCTCCTGACGGCCACTGTAGACGGAGACGTCCGGTTTCAAATTTACGGGGGAGTGCCCCAAGAATCAGTGCCGGGGCCCCTTTCTGTGTAATCTGGGCTGTCTGTGTAACCTGGTCTTCGACGGGGTTCTAAGGTTGTGGTTCCGAGGAGACACCTCTGCTCCGGCATACGCCGACGACCTGGCTTTGATGGTCAGTGGATATACTGAAAGAGAGGTAGAACGCAAGGCGAAAATGGCAGTCCAAAAGGTCAGCGACTGGCTCTGCACAAGGGGATTGGAGTTAGCTGCCAATAAAACCCAAATGGTAGCAGTAGTGGGACGACGTCGTGTTAGAGCCATCACTATCGAGGTAGACGGGGTTGGGGTTACTGTCATGCCTCACGTCAAATACTTAGGTTTTTGGATAGAACGATCTGGTCGCTATAATAAGCTTTTACTCGAAATGACGAGAAAAGCAGAACGGACTATCTCTACTTTAGGTAGAATCATGGGTACGAAGGACAGGCCACACATGGCCAAACGGAGGGCGCTTATGTCAGCTGCTGCCTCAATAATATTATATGCGGTACTAGCCTGGAATGGTGCGTTAGACATAAAAAGAAACGAAGCGAAAGTAGACTCGCTTCAGCGCAGGGCAGCCTTGAAAATCGTGGCTGCTTATAGAACGGTCTCTAGGGAAGCGGTTGGAGTCCTGGCCGGAGTCCCCCCTATCCGTCTTCGAACTCAGCAACTCGCGAAAGTCTATGAAGGTATGCACAAGAAGGATGCGGCGAAATTGCTAGTTCAGGAATGGCAGAAAAGATGGAGCACTGCCAGGACGAGTACCCGAAAACATATTCTCAGGCTGGAACCGTGGCTGGGAAGGAAGCATGGGGACGTTGATTACTACGTCTGCCAGTTTCTCTCTGGGCACGGAGGTTTTAACGTGTATATACACAAATTCAAGAGAAGGGGATTCTCCAACTGTGTATATTGTAGACTGGAGGACAACCCGCAACATAGATTTTTTGACTGCGATAGGTGGGCGATGACGAAAGACAAATACCACTTAGGTTGGTTAACACCAGAAGAAATCGTACCATACATGCTTCGAGGTGCAGATGAATGGAGAGCAGTGGCCAAACTCACGGCTGAAATATTACAGAAAAATGTCGCTGACTATCCAGAATGGGAAAGTGGCTGATCAGACCGGACAAAAGTAATAAGGCTTTTCTTTTATATGATGATCTGTTATATGTTTCATTGAATATTTTTTTATTGTGTTGTGAAATTTTGTTCTATATGTGACATGTGTAATTGCTGTTGTGTATCTATATATATAAAATGGTAATTGTAGGGGAGTTCATAACAAAAATGGGAGATATATAATTAAAAAAAAAAAATGAATCGTGGCGACGATTAGTGTATGGAGGTAACCTTCATGACTAGGGTGTCTGGGTCCGCCCATCCGCAGTAGTGGGCGGGATGAGAGTCCCCGATGATGGCATGGAGGATCCTCCAGGTTTAAGTTTCGCGGGGAAGTGAAGGGTGTGCGAAATGTGCAGCTGGATCCAGCAGGTTAGGAAAGGCAAGGGTAGCCCTAAGGCAGAGGAATATGTTGGCTACCTGAAATGGAAGTCGATATGTTCCCGTGAAGTCAGAGGGACCCCGATGGAAAGGTCTTTTAGAGAAGGGCCAGACAGGGGGACAGAGACTCCTCCCACTGCACATAAAGGCGACTTGTTTTACTTAACGGCGAGGGACCAGTTGCCTTGCGGGTGCTTAATAAGATAAAAAAAACATTAAAAAAATTCCCTGTTAGAATCAATTTTTTTATTAAACCTCTTCGTAAGATTTGATTCTTCCAAGAGAATAGTTTTCTTTCGCACTGAATGCTACATTTGACATATCATTATTTTTATTTCATGTACATAAAAGCATTTATTATGAATAATTACGTTAACTTAGATAAAAATTACTACGGTGGTCTTTAGTATTCACGGAAAATATTTCTCTTGAAAAAAATTTATTAAATGAATTTTAACTTGACCTCTATATACGTGGTTTGAGTTGTATATTTTTAACCGAGTTTATCCTTCTGGTTATTTTGTATCTCGTTACCTAATAAATGCGATCAAATAAACAAGACAAGAATTTATAGGCGAATATGAGAAACATTTTTCATTTAAAATCCTGTTTCCTTTTTTTTTTAAATAAACGGTTTACGAGCTAAAACAAAGTAAATGAACAAAAGCGTTAGATTAATGTATGCATAAAATGATACTAATTATTTTACGAGGCACTGCCAGCCGCTAGTAAATCTAAAAATTTATGCTCCTACTTCACATGAAAAACCTTCTGATGACAGCATCGAAATAAGATATGATTAATCTATTAGAAAAATGAGGAAAACATATGAAAAATGCAGATAGACTTTTAATTTTACTAAAGTTTTCGTAGATACAATTGATCGCGCGCGCGCACGCCGGTATATTTCACATACAGAGTGATTTACGAAGAATGTAACAAAATTTCAGGACATGTTTTATTTACTAGTGAAAATAGAGAAAAAAGGTCCTATAAATTTTTATATTTATATTTTATTTTTTATTTATAAATATTTTTATATAATCATATTTATATTTTTTTCTTTATTCCTTTTAGTAAGGTACAATAGATTAAAATAAACCAAAACTATGTAATTTGACATAAAGTCAATTTATTAATCGCTTTACTTACTCTTTTTTCCTCGCAGTTATATTCCATAACAAGGAAAAATGTATCTTAATCATGTCAAAGCAACCTTTCCCCTTTTTTGGTTAACTTGACCCAGAAGGCAGTCTTATTTCTAAATACAAATGTCTAGAAATTAAAAAACGGGATGGTAAATGCTGTACGTGAATGCACTCGTTAATCGGTTTTAGTTAATAATAATTGATTAGCTCGCCCAAATTTGGGTCGGTGTGTTTTCTAGAGCATTAGAACTATTGAAGTATGGAATCTGAATCTCAAAGTGAGGAAGGAAATATTCAGGAAACAAAGGTCATATGCTGGAAAAATTTATCAACGCCGTTACCAATTTTTTATCATCTTTTTGTACATTTTAATCCTCTGCAATGCGGGGATGAAAAAAATCAGGAATATTTTTTTACTTTATCGATTAAATCTTCAAAAGATTATTCAGTAAATCATATTTTACCGCAAGATTGGCTTGGAATACATAAACAAATTTTTCATTTAATATCTGTTAAAATATGCAGGTAAATAGATTAACACACATAAACACACACACACACACACAAAACGCGCGCGCGTACTTGGTCACTCACAAATAAACAGTAAAGCCTAAATATATGCCTAAAGTTCTGTTCAAATTTAAGCAATAAACCTTTCCTACATAATGTGTAATACCATGTGGAATTTACAAACAATAATTCAAGACATCTTAGCATACTATCCTGTTTTTATTCCTGTGTGAGTCTTCCTGAATAATTTGTAATTTACTTAGGTATTTCCACATACCACACAGTTCGGGTAAATGTTTCTTTAGAAAGTCCAAGCCTTCCTTAAATGCTTTTTTAATTTCTGTAGAAAAATATTTTTCATCATATATTTAAACAAATCGCAAAATTGATGATTATTTACCGTTTTCAATCCGGTTAAGAATATCCCAATCTCCTGACGGATGGGTCCTGTTACCTGCAGGACTTTGAAATTGTATATCTGTACCCTGATATATCGGTAGATCGATCTTTTTCATTACCTAAATCTTTTCTTTGTTCTCGATCCGTTCTATCCTCATTTTAGAAAGGTTATTCATCCCAAGAATATGGCATAAGACCTACAGAACCCGAGCAAGAATGGTGTGATCCGATGAACGGACTGTCTGCGGATTCTCTTTCAATTCAGTTGTTAAGTAATAAGCCACTGAAAGATTGATAAATATCTACTTAAAATTTTCACACATCTCAGTAATATCTTAATTTTGTAAATTCACATGTGTGAATCTTTATCACTTGAGGTTTTACGAAGTGTTTTCTTTATTAAAAAAAAAAAAAAAAATACAAAGTTTAAAGTTGTTAACATTATCGAAGAATTGTAAGAATACACATGCATATATATATATATACACACAATTCAAAACGGTTGCGTTGTGCTTCTGAGGTAGACTATCACATCACTGATCGCGTGGCTAGAGTTAAAATTAACGATAATGATAGTATTTCTGTTGCTAATAAAGCGAAATTTCCGGTTGTTTTATTAAATTAAAAGTTCTCTTGGGATGATCAAATTGATTTCGTTTCTAATAAAATAGACCATACTATATGCTTCTAAGCGACTTAATAAAACGCTTAACTTGTCTTCATTATTAAATATTTATTATGCGTACGTGTATTCCCGTCTAAAGTTTAATGTCATCTCTTGGGACTCCTTAAGTAGTTAAAATGAATTTTCAAAGTACGAAAGGGGGCTTTCAGATAATTTTTTGGGGCTTAGTAGTATGAATCTTGTAGATAATTAAAATTATTAACTTATTCTTGTGTTTATATTTATAAATATGCAACCTTCACTTAAAAGAACAGAAACTTATTCTTACAAAGTAAAAATATAAACCCCTACCCCAAACAGACAACGGAATTATTTTTGTAAAACTTCTTACGAGAGTTCTTACGAGAAAGGACATTATTTTATTCTTTGCCGTTTTTAATAAATTATCAAACCGTTTAAAAAATCTTCTCACCAATTTATTTGAAATAAAATTAAAAAGATTTATTTTACAGAAACAATATTACTGTGTCGATCACTTTTTAAGTTATATTAATTAAAAAATTTAAAAACCCTAGAATGTTTTATATCCTATTCTACGAGAACATAAATAAACGAATTTAAAATAATCTTCAATACCTCATTCTGAATTAAATAAATTGAATAAATGTTTCATTTTTTATATTTAAATCTTTCTTTAAATTTATATTTAATAACCTTCTTTAAATTCTTTCTTGTATTTACTTCTTTTTCTTCTTCTTCTGCCTTTCACGGATATGGCCTTAGGCCTGTCCCGGCTTGCTAAATCTCTCCCATCGTTTAATCGGTCGACCCGACTTCTTATGTTCATTGACTTATAATCCACGACTTGTTATGTAAAGCCTCTTTGAACATGAGTTTTCCGTCTCTCTCGGTACCTTGATATTCTATAACGGATACTAGCTACTCCCAATTCTTTTCGAATATCCTCATTTCTAAGGTGATCACTAATATACGATTTCAACCGGGTATTCCTTCTGGTTTTGTTTCGTAGGACTCTTCTTATTGTTCTACATGCATTCAGATGGTTACCTAGCCTCCTGTATTAGTATCCTTTCCCCAGAATGCTTGGGCTTTAGTTTTCTGTGTCGATATAAATTAAGATCGCATTTCTTACGAAGGAGTTGAAGTCGGTGAAATCTTTGTAGATCATCCTCAGATTCTGCAATCTGGAGCTGGTCATCTGCTACAGTATACTACTAATAAAATTTTCATTTACTGGAATACCAGACATTATCTTTGTTTTCTATTATCTTAAAATAACTATATACATATATTTATTGTTATTTATATCGTTATTGTTATTTATGTAATATTAAATATATTATATATATATATATATAATATATATAAAAGGATCGGCGACATACAAGGTTCTTGCCTACGTTTCTCCCTTGATTTTTTTTTTCAATGTCTTCCAATATTTATTTTTTAAATTGTGATTAATATTGACTTTAATTGTATGTATTGTTTATTTTATAATTTATGTTTTTACGTTTATAATTTATCTTACAATAACGTGAACGATCTAATATACTATTATCTACCAATTAGAATAAAGAATTAATTATATATACAAGATAGCCCATGACGAAACAAAATTCATTTCAAGATATATTCCGACGATGAAATTATTCAACAAATTTCACGTAAACGTGGAAACATAAGAGCTTGTTTTCGAGAGATAAGACTAAGAAACATCTTCGTCCAGATTTCTGTCTCTAGGGTGAAACGAGTGTACTGAAGTTCTTGGAAGATTAAAAAATCTTCTTCTGGCATAAAACTGATGGTTTTATATGCTTTTGATAAGAAATTTATTTTTAAACGGATCCCAGAAATTTATTTCTAATAGTTTCAAATGTAATTTTTTTAAAGTACAAAAAATCGGTATCAAAAACATATATTTCTGATTTGATATAGATTTTCTTTTTTAATTATACGATAAATAGATTAGAAAATTTTTTCGATTTCTTACATTTTTTTAATTATAACTTTTTAATTACTTTTAGTGTTCTAATAATTCCTGCTAGCTAAGTTATTTAAATTAAATTTAATAATTTACATCATTATTGTTAACGTAACACTGTTAATATTCACTTTAAAGTAATAGAAATTTTAATGATAATTAAATTTTCTCGTGTTGACATTTTAATTTTCTAATCATTAACTTAAAATTGCATTTATTGGCGCCGTCAACAAAAGTTCGGAAAATATTAATTAGTCTATTCTACGATTTTAATAGATTTATGATCTCATTTTAGATGTCTTATGCATATCCAAGCTAGTAACAGCTAAAGAAATTATAATATATAATCTTTATATTTATAAAATAATCAAACCGCAAAAAAAAAATAATAATATGTAGTATTCGCTTATATTATTAGTACAACACTAACATCTTGAAATTCTTAAGACATAATTCGTTAAAATTTAGCTATACACTTATTATATCTATTTATAGTGTTTTGAAATTACCCTACAAATTTGTCCTTATTACTAATTTAAAATTTTGTTACGCGTGTATTTACTATCTCTTAATAATATCGGTATGTGTACTGTAGGAATAATACAGATCGGTTAATGAATGCCGTAACATGTTTATATTAAATTTGTAAAATTTTTGTGTATTTTCTCATCGATAGAAACATCAACCAAAGGAGTGATCGAGATGCGATTTATATTGAACGATTACATTCCGATAATATCTACATTTTCGCTTTACATGTAAGCAAGGACAGATTTTGATGATCAGGAGCGGCCGATTATATTTTTTCAGGTATAACTAATTATATAAAAAATTATCAGATTATACCACTAAGGTAGGTGATGAAATATATTACTAATCGATAAGGAAGAGCTTTCGGAAGGCCACTGATGTAGACTGAAACTGTAAACTGTAAGCTTAATACAAGTGTAAATATTTATTCGTCTGTATATTTCAACGATACATATTAATTATTTTGTCTTTCTAAATTTTTACTTGCGTACATTTCATAATTTTATAAATAACACCGATTTTTAGAAATCCTGAAAAAGAAATTGCCATGCTCATCGGATAAATGTGGGTAGTTTTATAAAAGAAAATTTCTAAAGATGCTGTGCCTCTTTACAGTTATGGTACGACCTTTAATTAATTTTTATGTCTCTTTTTTAATCAGACGTTACCAAAAAATTACTGTTACGAACCATAGTGTCGGTTATAACATTCAATTTTTTGTTGTTTTGTTTACTTATTTTTTTCTTAATCTATTATACAAATCAGAATTATTTGACTCTTTTGAAAGTTCAGGTTTTTTACTCTGTAGATTTTATTTACTATGCTTATATATATATATATATATATATATATATATATATATGTATAAGCATAGTATATATATATACTTTTATCTATGGAAAAAAAAAATGACAAGAAATTTATTAGAGTATTATAGTAACACACAGTTGCTACGTAAGAAAAATATATGTGCACAGATACACATAAACGCACGCTTGGCTGCTTAAAACCAGTGATAAATGTTTCCAATTTAAAAGTACCAAGTCAATGTTTTCAAAGAAAAAAACATGTTTCGTAACCTTCACCGGAAATTCATATCGTTCTACTATGTAAGCTAGCATAAAACTTTCCTCTCTTCTTCGACGTAAAATGACCTTGAGGTATTAAAGAATATTAATATTCCTTTTTTTCATTCCTCTGTAGAGAAACTTCTGTGATACTGTGATCAAGATTTATTTATTATCTCTCTTTAAAGAAAAATTTATTTTTTTTATTTTATGCTTATATTTATTTGTTAGAATTTAAAGTGTAATTCTTCATGACTTTTTTAAATTTATTATCGATACGGTTTCATTTTATCAATTATCAATAAAAGTTTATGATTTACTTCAGAGTGTTATTTCAAGAAATATTGATGACAATAACAATAAAATAGATGCATATCTATTGGTATCTACTGCCTAGTAGTAAAATACTGCGTTTTAAAATCTATACTTTTAACGGGTTGAGATGTTCAACAGAATATTTAGAAAAGAATAAAACAAAGAATTCTAAGGAAAAGATTCTATGGAAATTACGGTAAAAGATCAAAAACTCTGAACTTTAGAATATTTTTCTCCAAAAATAACAGTTGAAATTAGGAAAAGTTAATTTTTATGCCCACCATCAGCGAATAGATGAAGAAAGATTTTTTTTTAAGTAAGAAAATTGACCATGATAGAAGTCGGGGAGAATAGATTAGAAAAGATCTACAATAAATGGAGATTAAATAACATTTAATAATTGAATCGAACATCTTCAGTAAAAACTGAAAAAATTTAATGGGTTCCGTGAAGAAATACTCCAAAGAAAATCTAAAGAGAATAAATGATCAGAAGAAAGGAAAAAGTTCTCAGAACTAACGAGAGAACATTGTCGAAAAATTAAAAAGAACAAAAATTGTGAATATTGTAGTTATCATTCCGTGATCCATAGCAGGCCGGTAACGAAAAAAATAAACAGGCTTTTTATGAAGGAATTAATTTGTTTAAAATAAAATGCAGACGCCCGATAACTTAGTCAAGTTTTCAAATTAAAAAAAGAAAATATTTTCTATTGTTTTATATAAAGTGAAAATAACTAATTTTACGTAATAATCGTATTTATTTTTTAGTTAAAATTTATTTAAAATTATTAAAAATAATTTTCAGATAAGATAGTTTAAACTTAATAATTTTACAGCGATTAAAATAGTTTAAACATAATAATTTTACAGCGATTAAAATAATATAAAATCTTCAACTTGTAGTTTAGCTAGCTGAAGCGCATATTCTTTCGGAGAGAAAATATTGATCGTTTAAGGTTACCAACCAATTAGGGATTTTTAATTTTATTTTTGTTTCCTTTTTCTAAAATCTACTAAACCAATTTTTTAAAAAAATTGAGAATTATCGATAAATAATCCTTTAGGGCTTCCCCGTTTAAATGTAATGATTTGCATCCTTTTTCATGCCCTTATTAATGAATCAGAAAGAATCCCCTTTTAATGGTGACCTTTTTCTTCGGAAAACAGACCTACTGGATTTGAAGTTTCCGCTTTTGGTACTACTTGTTAATTCGTGATTTCATAATTCTCAATTTTTTATTATCCTAAAATAAAGTTGTCCTTGTAATAATTAGTCCCAATTTCCTTTTCTTTATTCGGGAAATGGAAACATTAGTAATGAGTAAATTACTTAGTGCTTATCCATTTATATACGTGTAGTTTTTTTTATTTTAATTTTTTATAGTGGTGATCATTTTTATTTTTTTTATTTTGTTTTGTGTTTTCCTTTTAAACAGTTAATCAGATTTGGTTTTGTACGCGTTTTCATTCGATATGTTTGATTAATAAATCGTTCCAGGTCTTTGTTTCTTAACTTTGATCCTTTGAGGAATTGATGTTCAATATTTACGAAATAAATTTCAAAATAAAAATGAGTAACTTTTAAACCTAATTTTTTGTCGATACAATATGAAAATCTTTTATTAAAATTTCTTAAGGTTTTATAAAGGTTGTCTTTTATTAAGATTCTACTTATTGTAGAATTAAGGTTTACTAAATAAACATGCAATAAATTTTGAAATTATTTTTTTTTTTTGTAAAATTCTTAATTAAGAATGTTTTTTTAAAAAAATAAAATTATTTGTAGCTTAATCAAGTAGCTATATTCTAATCCCGTGGTACAATGATAAATAGATGCGCTACATGCTCATAATCGTCTTGAAGGAAAACAGCCCGATAGCAATTATACAATTCTCTTCATATTATGTTGTGTTTTATATCGTGTTCATTCTGGCTGAAACCTTATAACATCTGATGCGATGTATGATATTGAACTTTTATAGAGCGTGTAAGTCTTGCTTGACAGAAGTCAAACTCAAAACCTCTGAATGAAAAGCATATAGAAATTTAAAAAAGAAAATTATTTGTTACCGATAACAAAAATATTTATTTATTCTTATCGCATTCGGGTTGATTATACAAAGAACCCAACTTTCTTGAACTGTATTACAATCCCTTTAATCAAAAATTTCTTGGTTTGACTGAAGAGTAAAAAATATGGTTCCAAAAATATCCTTATCTAAAACTCTAAAAAATGATATTTAATCGTAAATAAAAATAATAAGTTAATGAACAGACATTTTTAAAAAAATTTTCTATACTCTAAACTTTTGTAAAATCGTTGCATTAAAAAAAAGAAAGTGTTGAAAAAAGGGACAGTACACCTACATTTGCTCTGAAAGTCGGTGAGTGGATGACATGCGCTTCGCTCGCGTCTTTATACGGAAAATTTATATTTTCTTTCTTTAAAGTAATTACAAAACGGACCGAGAAAATTTTCAAAAATCTATTTAACGTTTCTAATTACTTTTTATAACATATTCTTCACAGCCCTACTATTACGCATACGTATTTGAATAAATAGCACGTATTTACGCCTTTTTTTATGTTTTCTGCGGTGTTACTCAGATATTATTGAGACGGTGGAAAGTTATCCGTCAATTATAAAAAAATTCAAGTAGTAACACTGTTATTTATTTATTAACATAGACGGTCACTTTTATATTAAAAAATGAGGTAAACAAATTACAAATATTAATTAAAAAATAAGAAAATAAATTAAAGAAGAACTGAAAAATAGAATGGATGGTATTATTTAGTTTATAAATTATATTCTCTGCGGTATGTACAAAAGTATATGTAACTGTACGTATTTTCTGTGCGTGTGTATTTTCACTTTACCTTTGTATTTTCTATTTTAACCGTGAAATTTCAAATTACAAAACCATGTATAAAGTCGAAAGTTTATACAAAATTTATATCGTTCTACATTACACAATAACTAAATTTTAAAGCTAAAACTTAATTAAAACGAGTTAGTTGTATTGTATCACGGAATACTTCAGAAAGTTATATTCTCAAAAATAAATGTATGAAAGTAATTAATGATATTAAAAAAAAAATTAATTACGCTACCGGTCTTATAAAGTTTCGTATTGTATTTATTAACACGAAATAATTTTTTCGGTTTAGTGTTTTTATTATTTTAAAACTACAAGAGAATATGTTATTTTACATTATAATATAAGTAATCGATTTATAACTATCGCTCTGGATATTATTTATATAAAAAACAAACAAGCTGTTAATTGTTTACTCTTATAGGATAACCAAATTAAATGTTATAATCGGTTTTATTTCTCTACTCCCAAAGTTAATATTTATGTAACCGATCTTATTATGATAAACCCTGACTCGTAGTCGGCTAATTAAAGTAAAACTGATTCTGAATAAAGCGAAGAAAAAAGAAGCCCAGATCATTTCCTAATGTAATAAGTCCCTTAAATAAAACGGAATCCCGTTTCAGTTTTTTGAATCTCTTTTATTAAAAGGGGAAATAAAAGATAAAATGTTTACCTTTTCAAAACGAAAATAAAATAAAGTATTTTATCGTAGAATTGTAATAATTTGAAGGAAGTAAAATATATATTATGTCTGTAGGAGATAATTCTTTTTCATCTTGCCGAACAAAATTTGATAAAAGTATATAACTTTTTTTTCTAGTCGCATAGAGTTATAAAATCAGTTATAGATCGATATCAACTAGGCTGTATCTAAATTTTACTCTAGTACTGGCGTGCTACCTTAGGAGGAAATACAACGGTTAAATCCTTTAACCGATATGTATGAGTGTATATATACGATAACCTGTCATACATTAGATTGTACCTAGTGTCGTTACAGAAAGTATTTGCGCTCGAATTTGAGACTTTATAAAAATAAAATAGTCCATCGGATTTTGACATAAATCGTAAATCGTATCGTCTTTTACATTATTTAATTTTGCGTTTGATAACACTAAACTTTTAATTTTTACTGACTTTTAAGATACGTTATCTGCGTTAGAAGGAAAAAACTGCTGTTTTTTTTGTTTTCTGCTGCATATATGGCCTTTATGGTTTTTTTCTTGTATTAATACGTCGTGTAAATCTAAAGATAACGTGGTTTTATTAATCGAATAATAACCCAAAAAAGGTAAAAGTTACCGATCTGAAATTGTATTCGTAATTGGGAAATAGAATGGGTCGGCTTGTGTTAAATTTGAAAGCGATTGATCCAGTGTTTTTTTCTTATTATCAACTAGTCAAACTAAAAAAATAACTTAAAACCTATCAAATAAAGTACTTTTTTCGTCCTAACTGTGATAAAGCATTTTTAAAATTAGTAAAAGATAAAGTTTAAGGTGATTTTTTTTTAAATATGACTGACGGTTTTATTTTCATACCATAAATACACGTTCGTTTTGCCTGATAGGATTAATTTTTAAATAATATTCTTCTAATTATATACTACTTAGTTTTCTGTTAATGCGTCCACATTTTTTAAATTATATTGAAATCATGAAAATTAGTATCGTGTTATACTGATATATATACTTTTCTTTAAATTGTTTTTACTTCAGCAATTCCTCTCTTCTCAAATCGTATAGCCGATCAACTTACGTTTTAATTTTTATCATGTATTCCTATTGCTCAGAGCCGAATATTTTAGACATTCGGATTTGTATACAATAAAATAATAATATAAAAATAATAATAGTAATTTTCTACTTGGTTCCATTCAGTTAGATATATATATATATATACATACACACACATACATATATAACTATTAAATATTTATTTATTAACCTGATTTTTTAAAAAAAATGTAGAAATATAGTTTTAATCTTAAATTATCACACTAAATTTTTCATTTCAATACCCACGATTCGAAAAAATCACATAAAAAATATAAACCTAAATTTTATTTTCCGACACTATGCACCAATGTTTTCCATATGCCGAGCAGTTTAGAGAAAATTTACGAACATCCTTTTATCTATAAAACAATCGAGTTAAGTACCTATTCTGTACTCATTCTTTTTCCTGTTTAGCCTCCGGGAATTACCGTTCAGGTACTACTTCAGAGGATGAATGAGGATGATATCTATGAGTGTAGTCTTGTACAGTCTCAGTTTGACCGTTCCTGAGATGTGTGGTTAATTGAAACCCAACCGCCAAAGAATACCGGTATCCAAGATCTAGTATTCAAATCCAGTTACTTTTATAGTAACTGCCTTACTAGGACTTGAACGCTGGAATTCTCGACTTCCAAATCGGCTGATTTGGGAAGACGCGTTCATCACTAGACCAATCCGATAGATTTAATCCGTACTCTGAGGAAAGAAAATCAAACTGCAACTTAAAAAATTCAACTGTTTTTGCTAATATTTATACAGGCTGCATGTAGATTAAATAGTTTTTTCTCAAATAATATTTGAATATTCCCGTAATAAATTGTTTGTACTCTATCCATTAATTATTTTTGTTAACTTTATTTTGTAAGGATTTTCTTAAAAAGTCAGAAAACCGCTGAAGAGATGGAAATAAATAAAATGTTGTGCAAGTAAAAAGAAATTGTACTTGGATAAATAAAATATAATCGCTTCTTTTTTAATACAGGATACGTTAACACATTATGATTTACAATGTGCCTGTCGATTGGTTTTAATAATTTAATTTTGCACAGACATCAATATATCGCAAAACTTTTATCATAAAATATCAGCCACTATGTAATGCATAAAAACAAAATAAACTCTAAATAAAATTCTGTTTTTCGAACACGTTTTATTACATATAATTCTGTTTTTATTTTATTTCTGTTGTGTAAGGTCGTAAAGGTCATATGTTACACATCTGATGTAGATGTTCTATATATTGTTGACAGCCGTTTCATATTTTATAAAAAGTCATAAAATTGATAAATTAAATTTTACGAGTTTAAATGATTACCTTCATTAAAAATGATTTGTTCAATAAAGCAGAACTTAAAATTAAAATGAACGCTTCGAAAGTCTGCGCTTTGTTATATCGTTTGAGAATCTATCGGAAGCGATAAGATGCTTTTCAGTTACCTACCCGAGTATTTATTGAAATTAAAAAAAAATATGCAAAATGAAATACTGTGTTTTTGGAAACGACTCGGATATTAAAAAAATACAGTAGGTCTTCGAATAATATTCTCAATCCTTATCTTTTTTTCTTTTTCTAATCGATAATTTTGGTTAATAATATTTAATTTTAGCCTATTGTATCGATAACTGTAACAGTTTTGCTGAAAAATAAATTTCATTTAGTATTTAAAAGCGGAATTTATTTTGATGTTTTTTTTTCTATTGGACCGCCTTTTACCCAAGCCCTGACAAAAATGAGACTCAAAAATATTAAATGAAAAAGGTTGGATTATGACAATCGTTTAAACATTCTAGAGAGCTTTAAAAAAGAAAGATTTCGATATAAAAACTTCGGACTATGACAACCCTAATACAAATAGTAGCCGCTTAATACTTTACAATAATCTACAATCAACTCCAAGAAATAGTTTCATAGTCTTAGGGTAGGAGCATTTGCTAAATTTTATGCTTAACTGTGAAATATTTATTATGGGTTTCCATATTTTACGTATTAAAAAACCTGTATATACTCGTATATATAGGTTTTATATATACGAGTATAAATTAATTTTTTACAAAGTTCATACATTAATTTTTTACTAGTTAATTAAGACCGAGAACCGGATTCTGGGGTGGTGACTAGGTTTTGGCATAGCTGGACCTGACGCCCTAACCTGCGGATCCAACCGGCTGGCCGGATCTGTTTAGCCGGTAGACGGGAAGGCCCGTTAGAGTAATGGACACTCCCCTGAGCTGAGTTGTGGGTCCAGCCCAGGGAAGGGGGTTTGAGAGAGAAAAAAGTTAATTAATAAGTTTTATATATACAAGTGATTTTTAACTCGTAGTTTCGCTGTAATTGGAATTTCTATTTGTATTCGGATCGAACTAAATTATTAAACTGCACTTCTCCTTTTTTTTTGTGAAATGTTAAGTAGCTAACAACAGAAAATTAATTTCATTTATTTCTCAAAACTCAAAAAAATTAAGTAAATATAATTAAGTATTTCCTTTTTTTAACAACTTCTACGAATTGT
This sequence comes from Lycorma delicatula, assembly GCF_047948215.1. Lineage (NCBI taxonomy): Eukaryota > Metazoa > Arthropoda > Insecta > Hemiptera > Fulgoridae > Lycorma > Lycorma delicatula. The sequence continues at coordinate 119,928,597 of NC_134462.1, forward strand.
TTTAAAGTCATTTGTAAGTTTAATAACTACAGTATTAACGTAACAATGACAAATTTTATGTGAACTGTAACCTTTACATTAAGTAAAGGTCACGTATAACTTTTTACGGTTTTAAATTTTATATATTATTTTTTAAGAGCACCCCTTCTTTTAAAATATCGCGATAAGAAAATAATGTGCGTGTGAGAACGTTACAGTTAAGTACTACGAAAGTAAGGTTTCTTTTTCTTGCTTTTTTAATAATCCCTCCCACTACTTTACTTAGTTATACCGTACCCCTTCTGTAAAGCTTCATATTATGGTGTACGGATAAATCCACTTTTTATATCTATTTCCATTCTAATTTTGTATTAACTACCGGTCTGATATCATCGGTAATTTTACATTATTTTCTCAAATTATTGTAATTTTTGGAATAAGCATGTCGTATCTTTTACTTCAAAGTTTTAAAATGAATACTTTTAAATACTCATTAGATTCTAACACCGTAAGATGAGAAAACATAACTCTACTCTATATATCTCCTCTACATTTTTTTTGCAAAGAGGTTGTTATAAATTATAAACCGATATATATGACATATTTCTCAAAGTTTCGGGTTGAATTGATTTAAACCGTATCGATCATCTACCTATGTAGTTAATTACCTTTAAGCGGATTCAGTATAAATTTTATGACATATTTTTTTATATTATTTATACTGTTTAAAAAAATTATAAGCGCTCAGGCCTATAAAATTTTATATTATACATTTAATATAGTACTTCTTTTATGAGTCGGTTTAAAATTCGTAATTGAATTTGAACTTTGGAAAATTTTATTTAGGCCACAGTTTTTCGTTGTGTTATTTTATTTTTTAAATCTAAGCACAAATATTAAATTTATATCTTAATATAATCTGTAAATTACTGAATTTTATATGGAAAAAAAAGATTATTTATATTTATTATTTATATTCTCTAATCAAAATTTATTTTTTGCTAGAAATTTTACAAGTTGCAGGGTAAGCTCATACAGCCATTGCTAGTAGGATAACTGCGGTTTTAAATTAATTAAGATAAAGCAGAACTCTACGCGTCATCTGTATACATATCCTATAATTAGATTCAAGACGTTAGTTACGTTATCATTAATTAAAAAAATAAATTATATATTAACTCAAAAAAATTGAATATCAGATGTTAATTATAATTTTTAATTATAATTATATATATATTTATATTTATATGACTGGTTGTCAGCCTATACTAAATAAAGGAATATTTAGTATTTATAAATAAATATAAATTTATATTGATAAAAATGACCTATTTTTCACTGCTTTATTTATGTATTCACGTTCAGTACTTCATTTAACTATCAACGAACCGATACGGAAAACATATTTTTCACAGTACAGCCCAAGTAGTGATTTCACACCGAAAAATAAATCGTTTTGAGTTTAGAGCGTTTGTTAAGTTTGATTTTTTAAATGTCGTTGATAGTTTTCAGTTGAGCAATTATTCAAGACGTACGCTTTTAAAACCGATTTAAACGGTGAAACACTGAATGTGAATTTAACGTTATTCATTTTTAAAGTATAATGTATTTATTTTATAAGCAATAATTACAACTGAAAGCTGTTAAATAAGCCGGTATCTTGGATTTTCAAAACAGATTTCACGTCTTGAATACATCTTGGATATGCCCTCTATGACAATCAAGGTATTGTCATTTTTCAAATATACTTGCCGTAATATGACGTAGAGTTTACTATGTAACGTTCGCAATTTTTTGATCCCTTTGAATCCATAAGGTTATTAATATCAGGGAGGAGGGAATAAAAACCTCCATAAAATGTCCGGTGCGATAAAGTCCGGTGAATGGGAGGGTAAATATTTCCAAAGTGGGAGAGAAGTCGTCCGGAGATGCAGCACGTAGAGTATTTATTCAGAATCGTGCCGCGTAGGCTGAGGTGCCTTCCTGAGGAAACCACGCTCTCTTTTTATTCCGATCGAGATATATCGACTGATGGAAAGAAGGTTTCCAATATGCGGTTTTAATTTGGGTTCCACTATCATAAAGACAGTGTAGGACAGTGTGAATCTCGAAAGAGTAGGACCCAATAATTCCCTATACTGAAATTGTACATCACGTAACGACCTTAGGTTTGCGTAGCGACCGCTTGTGAAATTAGCGTGGACTTGTAGATGCCCAATGTCGGTAATTTTTTTTGTTTACTGAGCCATTGAGCTAGAATACTCCTTCGTCTCTCATGATAAACACTCGATATAGCGTCGTGCATGCGATATAGCTGTACCGGCTATTGACAAACAACGGACACCCACCATTTTGAACGTACCAGTTAATTCCTGGACTATTTATACCGATGAAACTGCAAATCATCGAATAAAATTCGTCGCATATTCCAAATTCAAATGTTGGGAATATCTTATTACGTTTATCACGCTCGATACCTGCAGATTACCGAACTGTATTTCGACGAGTACGGGCTTTTTCATGTACGGATCCAGTCGCACTCCTGGCACAGCCATTAACCGATTATTAAGGGTACAGCCCTACGTTGCCAACTATCACAAAGTCGAACGAAACTGTCGTTGCATCAGTTACGATCGACTCGCTTAACATGAACTGTTTTACAAAAATGTGAGCTGCTTCCTGGCTTCTATTGTTTACTAAATTCAAAATCATTCGGAATCTAACCACCGCTGTCCTCCTGCAACCTATACAAGCAATGTTCCCAACTCAAAACGGGTAACAGTAAATGCCGCATTCTGTAAATCCCACATTGCTTCTTCACCCCAAAAAATAAATGATATGTAGTATTACATATTCACCACAGAATGGTAATATATTCGACTTTCATACTCTCACGGAATGGTACTCTTACTAGCGTCTTATATCTCAGGTGCTTTCCTTACATCACACCGATAAAACAGAATGGAATAAAGTATAGCAACACATTATGCCCCTCTTTTCTGTTGTTAAACATCAATTCAATTCAGCGGGGAAATAAATATGCATATATATTTTTTTCAGCATGCGCTTTATTAATTATTTTAATTTTAACACGAAAGCTTATGATTTAGATTATTTAAGATAATTATATAGAGTATCGTGAAATCACGATATAAATTTAATTTTTATTTCATCGAAGATTTATAGACAAAAGAGCGAAGGATTTTATCGAAAAATTGTTGACGTAATATCTTTTATTTTACGTTTTCATTTCTTATCTTAAAATATAAAATTGTACACAACGTTTTAACGATTGAACCGACTATTAAATTTTCTATTATTATATTTTTGTTGTAAATAGTTTTCGTGAAAGTACGATTACTTTTAAGTTTAAAGTAAACCTTTTATAGAAATTCATTTCAATGTCGGTTCTATCATTATATATGAATATTTTATGTCTTTGCATCTGCCTCTTACTGCTGTTATTGTAATATCTGTAGTAACAAACGTAATTCGTTTCCGTATTTCTTATTCGTATTTGAATTGTTGTAAGAAACTTCTATACATTATTATTTTTTGTGCATTCATGTTTAACTGCGTTTGTGAAAACTAAATTTATTTAAAATTTAACTTCTTATTACTTTTTCTTTGACTAACTTCTTCAAAGGTTATCTGAGAATTTTATTCAAATTTAAAGTATTAAGTTTTCCTTTCCTTTATTTCTATTAATTTAGAAAGAAACGTAGTAAAACTATTATTTTGTATTCATTTACCTCAGTTTTTTATTTAAATCTATTTTGTTGATATATTTTTGTTCGCACGCTCTATTTCTTCGTTTAAATTTCTAAAACTTTATACGAAGTTAGGCTGAAACGTAAAGCACAGTAGCTCAACAGATATTCAAATGAAACCAACATGAATTAAAAATAAAATCGGTTTATATAAAATTGAAATAAAAATTTGACTTAATTTCGTCAAAATCGGTTTATCCAGTCAAAAGTTAATAGGCTTCAAATACGTCAACACACTTACATACGTACGTACAAATATTACCTTTCCAATTTTTTTTTTTAGAGGGAGGATTTTTGGGTGATGAAACATCGAAAAATACAAAAACATTCTACGACTAATTTTTTGACTGATTATCATACTTTCTTTCTTACAGCGAAGCTCTAAAGCTATGAAGGCAGGAAAGTAAAAATTCAATCGCCGCACGTTTTAGACGCGTTGAAAGTAGCACGATTAGTCGTTAGTAGGCTAGGCGAGTGAAAGAAAATGAGTGAACGTGGGGCAACGAGTTTTGGAATGCTAGTAGTATTAGTGGAATGAAACTGCATGAAAGCAGCTTAAATCGCTGTGTCGCTGTGTGCAAGGTTTTGTTCTCACGTTACGTAGCATTCGTTAAATTTCAGCCAACCCTAGTATTTATATATACATTCCGTTAATGAATATTATAAATAACGAGCTGCTTTTCATTAACTACAACATGTTTATTATTTAATCAAAGGTTCAAGAAAAATGTTTAATTGTATGAAACCCCGTATGTATTAATTCAAGAGGTGTTCGTTCATTTTTCATTTCTATAAAATATAATAAAACTAAAAATAAAAGATATAATATTTTATTTGCAAAAATCTAGAATAATTAAGTAAAAAAATTGTTGATATATTATGAATATTCCTAAAGTTTTTTATTTTAAAAATAAACTAATTTTTGGCGGAAATTTTTATTAAATTTTATAAGAAATAAGTTATAAAAAAATTTGACATCGTTATTAGAACGTGGTAAGGAGTATAAAAATTTAATTACGTTATACGTCAACTGAAACTTATATTACCCGACGTTCTGTTTTGCTGTTAAAAAATAAACTAAGTAACACTGTAATATTAAAGAAAACAAGTAAATATTTTTCATCCATTTATATTAAACATTTTTGCTAAAAGCATTCCATTTTATGTCGTAATAAAAATTATATTCTTCAGCTTAATCTATTTTTAATGATAATTTACGATTTTACTCATCCGTACATCAAACGCTATACCCCGTAGATAATATACCTGACGTTAAAATTAATATCACCTGATATCAATTCAGTGAAACATACGATGATGTAAGTACTATCATGCATATCACTAAATAGTAGTTTAGCAGTATAATGACGTCTTATGTTTCATATACGTCTAAATGATTTAGCAATAAATATTCAGTTAGTTAAAGTGGTTTTTCATTTTAAATTTTTTATTAAAATTATAAAAAAAAATTTTAATTAATTATTATTTTTATTTTTATAGAGTTTCTATAATCTTCTCTTTCATTTATTTCATAAAAAAATTCCTCCGAATTTGTTAATATAAGTATACAAAAAATTTTCCTAATTTTTAATAAGAAAATAATTAAAAAAGTATCAAATTTGTATTTGTTACGTTGCTCCTATATGCTAGGTTTCTTATCCGATTCAAACAGATCAATGTGTAGTAGGATACGCGTAGAAGTACACTAGTATTGTTCAATAATTGATTTGACAAATGGTAACAGCGAATAAAACTATTTAATGAAATAAACTGAAACTTTATGACTTCTAACTTGACCCCTTCTAATGTATAAAATATCAGTTACTTGAAAAGAATTTCCATTATTATAAATTCTCGCTTTCTTCAAAACGAAGGCTTCGTTTGAAATTCATATCGCGGAAGAACCGTGTTAAGATTTTTTCGTATTTTCTGAGCGTGTAAAATTGGCTGAAATTAACTCAATTTATAATAGCATAATAAAAAGCGTAATAAGAGAGCAAATTTTATAAATGAAACAGTTTATATCGAGCAGAATAAGCGTATCGTCGATTTTTTCGTAGCGGAAGACCGGTGGAAGTTTCGACTGACCTTTTTAAAAATCGCATTAATAATCTTATTTGCAAAGACAGATGCATAAAAATTTCTAATATTTATAGCGCGAGTATCGACACTGTATGTTTCGTAATCCCTGATAAGATGCCCGAATTTACATTTGTTCGGAACTTAGACGACGGTTTTTAGAGAAGGTAATTTTGTTTTAGATCGCATAGTAACTTGCGATCAAACTTCGATTCATTTTGAGTCTGATTCTAAACGTATAAGGTGTAGGATGGAAATATCGGAGTCCGCACTGTAGAAAAAAAATTGAAAACCTACGCATCAGCCGGTAAAGGGATGCTAACGGTGTTTTCGGACTAAGAAATTATTTAAATTATTTAAGAAATTATATTTATTACTTCACTAAAATTGTACGCAATATATAATGTCTATATTATTTTGGATTTTTCTAAGTTTGAATAAAATACAACTCAAACCGACTAGTTATTCTTACTATTAAATATAAGATTATACTACTAACACGCAAATATACATATATATATTTTTTAAATTAATATATGTAAAATTGTCTTTAAAACTTACAACAAAAATAGAAAAAAAAACAAACCTTTACCCTTGGTACGTGACCTTGTATAATTTGTTCACGCTTGACTTTAATTTGTCTCCTCCAGCAATGTTTGGTATTTTTTTGCAGTCGACACCGATGTAGCAGTTAATGTTCTAGCGATGGTAATCGAACACTTACAAAAATTACATAATTAACTAGAAAGGTATCTAAGGGACGAAAAATGAACGAAACAAAATTAACGCAAATCATCAGCATTACAATGTATATAATTAACCGTCATCCTTATTTGCCGCTTCCTTACTTAACTTCCTAATCTCAAAATTTAACAGCGTTAAATACTCACTGTCGGCTGATATGGCGGAAATATATCTTTTTTCCAAGCGGATACAAATGGATATTAAGTTTTAAAAGATTTATTTCTCCTTAGACACACATAAAAATTACAATCGCCTATAACACATGAAATAGCTCCGTATAAGTTGGTTTTGAGTCCAAACGTAGGAAGCTATGTAAGCATACTGCTTATATAACCATTTCGAACGGTTTTTGATAAACGCCAAACCAAACCCGTTATGAAAATATTGCGTGTTCCCTGCTATTTCAGGAACGAATTCAAATATCAAGAGTTAAAGTTCCGTCAATTCAAGTATGAATCGTTGAATACAATAGATCGAATAAAAAAAGGTCTCTACTATCATCCAAATTGTTAGGCTATTGATAACGGCTGGATGCTGAATTGTAGGCTAATTTTGTTTAAATTCTGGACTTGTTCCGTCATTTATTGTTGTTCGCGTTCTATTGTTCTTTTTTTCTATTGTTATTTTGTTTAAAGACTGAATCCTAATTAATATTAAGTTTCCACCGGTTAAGAGAGACGACACAAATCATTGAAGGTTTTCTTTTTAATATAATGTAGGTATATATAAAACATAACGCGGTGAGCAAAACTGTAAAAATATTCTGTATAGAGATGACCAAAAAAAATTTTAAAAAGCTTTCAATAATATTTTCAAACATTTAAATACAGTAAATAGAACAATAATTACACTTATTAGTAATATTTAAACGTATATTTTCAGTTATACAAAACTATTAGAACTGTAGAACTACAGAACTATAGAAAATTATAGAAAACTTGCAAATATTAGATATAAACAACAGTAAATTTAAATTTCTCACTCTGGAAATCCAGGTAATAAAATACGACACAAAAATGTGATTAATAAACTAATAAAATTTTGACATGATTATTGAGTTAGGAAAATAATAAATTTCGTTTAAATTATTGGACTTATATATTTAATAAATACATATATGTGTTCCATTTATAGTATCAAAAACAGTAGTTCCATTATCTATCGCAGACTTATTAGAATTAGAATAGCTTGTTTTATTCCACCGACTGAGATTAGTAATATGTGTATATTACACATTACCTCTATTTTAAACATTTATTATAGTATAATTTACCCTTTTGTAAAACGTTCTGATGAAGCAGAGATCTCTGCGAGAGTACTAAACATGCAGAGAAAAACAATAATAAAGCAGTAAATGGAAAAATTAATTAACATAAATAATTATATTCTGCTGTTGAAACGCAGTTTGCTGGACTATCTATTAAAATAATACCGTTAATTCTTTACATACGAGTATATGTACGTATATATAGAATTTAGTTCCTCCCTTATTTTTCCTATAATTTTTAATTTAGAGAATCCTGATCTTTCCTGTATCTGTTTTGTACATAAATAATAATAATTTTTAAACTATTCTAAAATATTGACCGCTATGTGCTTTCCGACATATTGAATTCAACTTTTTTTTTAGGTACTATGGTAATATGATATCATTTCTAGGTAAAATTTAATGAAAAAAGTCGATGACGAAAACTGCACATTAATATCTCTATTCTATTAGTATTAGAAGATTTTTTTTCACCCTACTCCTCCCACCCCGGGCAGAATCCACAACAAAGCAAAGCACAGCACAGGGGGTTGTCTACTCAAATGAGCCTCCTTGTCCGCCAGCCATAAGTCTAATCCGACAGGTCAGCCCATCGGTTAGATCTTTTCATTGCCTGCCTCTACGTAGTCGGGGTATCCAACCCCGAATACGTTGTTCCTGGACCCCACCCCAGAAGCCGGGACTCGGTCTTGACGCCAATGGCTCTAGTGAGAGCACCCTTTGTAGGGCATTGCGGTTGACCCAAGGCTCGACCTACCAGACCAGACGATGTGTCCATCGCCCCGTGGAGAACAGGTCTCAGCGGGCCTGCCATTCTCGGAAAAACCGTCTGTGCATAGCACTCCTGTCAGCTCCTCCAAAAATCCCAATCCTTATCCCGGCTAGTTGATTAAAGGGCCCGCAATGGCTAACGCTGCCTCAGTCGAAACTAAAGACTATCCGAAACAATGCGGAGGGCAATCCGCCTCTGCATTCCCTCCAGTATTCGTCGATTTCGATCGCACCCCAAAGCTTTCGATAAAACAATGACCGCATATAGCAGTAAAGGATTGATCACATGGCTGTACAACTTCCTTTTGGAAGACCGGGGTCCGGCCACGTTGTCCAGGAGCGTACTCAGTGCCCGCACCATCGCTCCTGCACGATCAGATGTCTCTCGCACGTCTATGGAAAACGTACGCCGTCTGTCCAGCCGTACCCTCAAATATTTCACCGACTCCAACTGGGGGTATTAAGGCTCCGCCAACCTTGATCTGGATCGAATAAAGAGGACTCCTGCCAGCCAGACAGATGAATGCTGTTTTCTCAGGAGACAAGGTTAGCTGCCTGTCAATTAAGCAGTGCTGCACTAGGTTGATAGCTTCATTGGCAGCTATCGCTACGTCGTCTACAACCCTCACTCATACCATTAAAAAAACGTACTGAACGACGATGCTTATTTATTCATTTTTGATTTTTACTAACAAAAACTTATCGGCTAAAAAATAAAAATCACTTTGATTTTTAAAAAATTGGAATAATTTGTGTACATTTTTAAAGTTAACCGATAAAAAAATTATTAGTTTGTTATTGTTATAATATTGCTAGGAGCGCAGGTGTTAAAAATGAAATCCTGTAACCTGTAGGCAGTAGTATATTTTATCTTAAAACGATCCTCATATATTTGCTAACACATCAAGTAAGGGATTGACACGTATCGGTTATGCTGTTTTACAGGTATTCAATATCTGCCACAGAGATTTTGTAAACAGCGGACTTTAAATAGCCCCGCAAGAAAAAATCTTGTGGCATAAGGTTTGAAGAACGTACGGACCATTCCGCTGATCCTCTTCAATCGATCCATTTATTTGAAGTATTTGAGAGTTCTATTGCGGTGAAGTAATGCACCATCTTGCGGGAGAACGGTTTTACCTTGCAGGAATTCTTCTTTATTGATCAGCCTTAATGTCTCTAATCACAAGTACGACAATTGCAAATACACAGCTCCTATAAAATTGCCATCGATAAATTCGATTATACAATTTCTCATGATGACAACCCAAATTTTAATTTTTATTGGGGATGCTAGCTGTTGGTTTAAAGTAATTAAATGTCGATTATTGGAAACCGGTACCTACTCGTATAACTGTGTCTATTAACGAACTCACCTTTATACAAAATACGATTATCACCGAAGCAAATATTACGGACAAATAAAGGGTTAACTATGATAATATTTTCCAATTCTTAGAAAAATTGAATTCCTCAATTATGTTCATCTTCATTGAGAACTTAATAATGTAGCTGGAGTTTGTAGTAAAAACTTTTAAGTAATTTGGTGTTTGTAAGTAAAAATGAGTTTGTTTTAAAAGGTTTCTTATAGACATATGACATATTTCATACTTGTTTTTACTTGTTACTTGTAGTAAATCGCTTGTCATATCATTTAGTGAAGGTCGCCTTGATTTCTCTTTGTTAACAATTCCAGTCGTCCTGAAAATATCTGCTAACTTTTCTACGTTATTTTCTTCAAACAGGACGATCAGCAAAATGATCTTTAAAGCGGTTCTTATGTTTCGCGACAATTTATATTACTTGTTCAGATATAAATATAATTTAATTTGTTTTTCCGAGTGAATGTGTACGCGTCGTTGTGGCACAGATTTCAGCAGGGAATCAGCACGTACTGATAAAAAAATCGCAAATCACAAAAACGGTTAAAGAGAAAAATTTTTAAACAGAACTGCAGTTTATAGTATTTATCAGTTTTGTAAAAAAATTAAATTCATCGTTAAAATTGTAACTTTATTATAAAAAATACATTTTATAAATCGATCTGTAATGTCGGTTATTGAGATGAATACCGATGACTTAGTTCAAACGGTTCAAAGGATTTTAAGAAAAAATCAATGGATGTACACAAAACAAAAACTTTCATGATTTTAATTGTTTTTAATAGTGTTCAAAAAACACCCTCAACGTCAATGACCTCTTTGATTGCTAATATCTTGAAAAACGGAAAGATATCTATAAACGGTTTTTGTTATCGATTTTTTCTTTAAATTTTACATTATATCATGTGTCAAATGACTATATTGTCATTTAAAATAATTTGTTTCCAAGATGGCGGAAACATTATGTCAGCCAAAATTTTAGAATTGATTTAAAATAGTAATTCCTAAATAAAATAGATAGTGGCAATTATAAATAAAAAAGATAAAGTTATCTTTTAGTACACATGTTTAAAAAAAAAAATTATATATGAAATCTGATTCACGATTTATATCCTTTCGTCTTTGAATATTTATTAGCGATAATTTTAAAGCGAAGATTACATTTAAATATTTGTTTAGAAACACTTAGTTTTCAAGTTATACCTAGGTTTTTATCTTCCTTCCCCCTAATTTCTACTCTAGAAATAAAATAGTACCATATTAAAGTTCTTGAAAAATAAATTACAGTGCTTGTAGTTCCTAAACGTTGTTACATATTAAAAATCTTTTTTTAAAAGAAATTATGAAAGATTGGAAGTTGTCAATTGATATATATTATTTGGGTGTGACCAGAGTTTAAATCTGTAACACAAAGTGTAATAAATCAATACTGATTAATTTTTCATTCGTTGAATAAGTTTTTACTTTCTTTAGTTATTTTACTGTCGATATTTTGTAAATTTTATTCGTTTTTTAAACAATTCTTTTAATTTTTTGTGTTTAGAAAAGATTTTTTATTTGTTTATATTTTCGGTTACCCTTCTAATTCTTCAAAGTAGAAAAATAATGAAAACGGCTAATGTTTTAGTGCTGATCATCGAACCTGTGATTTATTTCATTATTTTATTATAAATATTTTTTTTTATTGTTTTATGGTATTACATTCCATTAATATAAAAATAATAATTTCAATTGTACGTCAATTCTTAAATATCATTCACCAATAGGAATTTTCTAAAAGTAAATATTAGGGTTATATATTTGTACTTGTAATTTATTTTTATATTTGTATTTATTCAATTCCAGAGGTAAAATAATGCATTGATACATTTTCACTATAAAAACCTAATTTTTCATGTCGTGTCGCACTTCACTAGAAGTATTCATGAAAAGAGAAAAATCGATATCCTGCGTTACACATAATATTTTTTACGAAATCTTTCTTTAAGTACAACTTTTATTTTTATGTACTTACATTTAATTATGTATGAAACTATTTCTTTTACAACAGGAAAAATGTGAATATGCATCGTAGAACAAAAAAAAAAGAGTTACAAAAATTGTTCATTTACATTTTCTGTCCTAGATTCTCTTACGGATACAGAAAAAAAAATAGTTATTATTATTATTATTATTATTATATTGTTATATCTCGCCGTAATAATAATAATAATAATAATAATAATAATAATAATAATAATAATAAGAGGTTAGAATGGAGTTCCATGGTAATTAGGCGTGTTTCTTTTAACTCCGTGCTAGTGTTCATTTTTACGTTCTTTCGGTGTAATGTGCTTTTTTTTGTTTGTTATTGTTTTTTGCTGGATTGATTTGAGTTCAGTTTTCTGCTATTGTTCCCGTTTTTATTGTTTTATTAATTTAATTAAACTTTGTTTACATCTGAGTTGTTTACCATAGCAACGTAGGTTAACAGTGACTATTTCCGTTTCTGATCTTTATAGTTTGTTGTGTTGGGTGTTATTTATTATTTACTTATATTTATAATAGATTATATTATGCGTATATATATATATATATATATATATATATATATATATATATATATATACATTTTCTGGCGTTTTACGCCAACTTTAGTTGGTAAAACTATATATTTGCATAGTTTGTTTACAACAACTGTTTATTTCTTTATTGTTGGCGTTGGAGGATTATCCTGTTCGTTTCTTCGGATGTCCGATTTTGAGGATCCGAAAAGTGAAGAGGACTGCCGTCCGGTTTCGAGGGGAGCGGGAAGGCCGTTGCGGGGTTGTAGACCTCGCAAATGTTCGTCTGGTGACTCTGAGTCTGGTCTCTCAGTGAGTGCCACTGGTTTACCTTCTAGGAAGGGTCACCGCTCGAGCCTGTTGAAGGTGGTATAGGAGGATATCGGTTGGAAGACGCGTTGTAAGCGGAAGAAAGATAGGGTTACTCAGTTGGAAACCCGCCGGATTGCTGTAGCAGAGTACGCTGGTTCAGACTCTTCTTCGGGGGATGACAGTCCCGATCTCTCGTACCGTTGTGTAGTTGAAATGGAAGAGTGATTTGTGGGGGGAGGCAAATCTAGCATTAAGCGACAGAAATCGCTGTCTCCGCCGGCAACGTCCTCGCCTGACATCAAGCGGAGATCGTGTCCAGATGATGGTAGTTCTATGACTTTGACTGCTGAGTCCGGTGGTGATTCTGGTCCTGATCTCCAGAACTGTGGGGCCCAGGAGGTGTGCCCGGAGCTGCTAACCACGGGATTTGCAACTGTCCTGGAAGATCTGTGTTCCCGAGCTGAGCTGTTGGATTCTCTCGTCAAACCGTGTTCTGAAGTTAAGCAGGATGTTAAGTCGACGTCTGCGGCCCTGGTTGGCTTGGTGCAGCGTGTTAGGCTGATTATTTCAACCGGTTGGCTGAATGAACTACCTCGAAAGACCGAAGCGACCGCGCAGGCAGAGGGGTCTGAGAATCAGAGGTTATGTAGCGGTTGTAGAGCGAGAATAAGGCCAGGGTCTGATAAGGCCACCCAGACGCTCAAAAGAATAGGATCTGACGATATCATCAGGAAACTGGAGGAGGGCGTTGATGATGACGAGGTTCCTCTACTTGTTACCCAACACTGGGGTGAGGAAGTTTTCAAGATGGTAAAAATGGCTGATACATCATACACAGACAAGGAAGGACGAGACGTTGTATTAATACATGATTTGCGACCAATTTCAGCTAAGCGGACGAGTAGGGCTTATCGGATGGCGCCAAGTGTCAGACGATTAGAGGACAAGTCGGAAATTAAGAGTGGACTATTATCGGTTGACAGTCCAGCTTCGTTTAAGCTGTAAACGTTTGGGGTCGGTATCTCCAGGGGATAGGGTAGATGTTTTTTGGGGTCAATTTTCTCAAGCCTTTACAATCATAACCCAAATTTGTATTAAGTTCAGTAACATGCGTGCAAGTTTATTTTACCATTTAAAACAAAAGTTGCCTCAAAATTCCGCCTTCGCCAAAAATCGAAAAAACTATCTTTTTTTATTTATTGCATATTTGTTTAACAAAATTTTTTATCATAATTCACCTCCACCCACAGAAAATCTTACGTAATTTTAAACTGGTTGTACATTTTTCAGTATATTCTTTAAAAATTTATTCGTTAAGTTTTTTCAGTAAACGTAGAAAAATCAAACGATTTCTTGGAACGTGATTTTGTAGGTGGGAGAGCAGAAGAAAAGTAAAAAAGTATCCATTTTTTGAATTTTTTAAACTGATTTAGTCTACTAAAACAATACTTTTTCTATTATATAAGAATAAATAAACGATTCCAGGAAAGTAACATAACTTTGTTGTCATCTTTTTTAATAGGAATGAACGATAAAAAAAATATATTTTGAAATAAAATAAAAGGTTATATTCTATACTTCCAAAAAATGTCATTCACAACTTAAATAGTTACACAGATGAAAGTTTAATATTTAATATTCCTTTTATCATTTTAAAAAATAATACTTCCGAATATTTGTAACTGTAAATATGGTTTTGTTTTCTGACCAAAAAATAATAACTATAAATGCAAACTATTAAAATACTTGATTGCAGCAAATATTTATCGAACAACTTTTATTTGAATCGGTGTTCCCAAATTACTTTCTGGAAATTACTTTTTTTTGCATTTTTTTTGGAAATTACGTTTTGGAGGTTTATTTTTAGTAAATCATTTATTTATCTACTTTGACTTAAAATTTTCACTCCCAACAAAAAATACAATATTTGAAAATTAATGTTATGAAAATTAAGTACTTACATTTTATATTACAAAATTGACAATATTACAAAAAAAAAAAAACATTCCAAATATTGTATAGTAAAGAATATCGCAAAATTTTTCAATATAATAAATTTATAAAATGAATAAACTATGAGTAGACAGTGTAAGAATAGCTGAAAAGCAGAAAAAGCTGGTACGCCATTTAGCAGGACCAAATAAGATTAAATTAACTCGTGTTTAATAATTAACAGTAGCTATGTGCATTCCATTTGACAATATTATTCGTAATAGAAAATAATATTCAATAAAATATTTTTAGGATATAATACGCAACTTACAAAGGATAATTAGTAAATATACAATACCCGTTAATTATTCATATCACGAGAAAATAATTATGTAAGTAATGATAACAAATTCAATATGTAAAAAAATCAATACCTAAAAAATAATAATTCTACTAACTTAAATACAATATTTCTATTTCAAAACTGATAACGTAAGAACGTTTGTTCTATACTCATTACCGTTAATATGGGTGGGTTGCGCGCGCAGCATACAGTCAGCGCCGTAGGATCTCAGTTCATACAATTTCTCATACGCTCTCATACACAGGCTGTTTAAAACAGTAAGCAATGATTTTCTTACTGTGTAATTTCTGTACAGTTCATAGCGTCACGTACACTGCACAGCGAAAGATAGGCAGTTTTTGCGGTAACTCGTGCATGGTCTGGCGGAGAAGAGTTGGGTCATAATGGGGGTGTCAAGGCAAATAGATGCTACCGTCAGGAAGGTGGGGGGGAAACTGCCAGTATAAATGGCAATGAATATAGTGATAAATTCATGCGAAAAGAAAAGTAAGAAGTGCTACTTCAATACTCTTATTGAGTATTACTATTATTATTTTTCAGTTACGGCATTCGTTTTCTCCATAAAGCGAATTCTGGTACTCATTTATCAAACATCAAATCAAAAGCTTGTTTTTGTTATTTTTTCAAAATATCTATCTCTTGTTGCATCTCTATAAAACTTTTCAACTTTTAAAATGCATTTAAATTTATCGAATCCATTACATTAAATATCCATAATTTATGTTATATTGGATTTCAAACTCTCTAAACTTATACACTATCGTATAAATTTAAGCAATTGTAGTCTTTTATAAGGATTTTCCTTGTCAAATAGGGCTTTCTAGATTTTAATTTTCTTTTCCCATACCGGTACTCAAAGTAATAACTGTATAAACTGCTGAAAGTATCACTATTTCACTCAACTGGAAATCTTTCTTCTCTCAGAAAAGAATTAACCACAACATCCTTCAATAAGATAGCTTTATTTGTCTTAATATTTATTTTTTTTTTTAAATCTATCTTCTACACAATAAATTAGCACAGAAAACGAAAATCTTTAAGTAGTGTTTGGTTTAAAATATTTGGGGAAAACAATAAACTACGACTCTATAGAAACTATATAAAGTATGAGGCAATAGAAAGATGAAACAAATTGGATAAATTACGTTTCCTAATCAAAGGTATCCACAATATAAAGAAGCATTCAATAAACATCTATAAAGAAATATGGACAATAAAATAAATATATATTTTGTGAATAAATGAGTATTATTCGTTGGTAAAGTTGGAGCATAGAAACCTCTCTCTGTTTTTTACATTTATAATATAAAATAACTCAAATATTTAAGCATTTCAAAACAAAATATGGAAAAAAAATAAATTAAATAGAATAAAATTAAGAAAAAAATTTCCCGTTTTCCAAGATTAATACTTTTCTAGAAAATTAAGAATAATCATCTCAAAATATTAACACTTAACCGTAAAATTTTATTAAAATTCAATTAAAATAAGTGTTTTTTAAACGGTTGTCTTTCTTTTATTTATGAAGTATTTTATTTACGTTCATTTACAACTTATAAATGTGATTTCTTGTTTCTCTTGGTTTTAAATAGTTTGTTTTGGACGATTAAGAAGTATTTCCTTTCACTTAGGTGTTGTTAATTAACTGATTAAGCCTTTTTTTGATTAGGTCTGTTTCCTATTGTAAACTAGACTTCGATATTTAGATTGTCTACTTAAGTCTTTTCCTTATTTGTGGCTCCTGCTTTTCTTTATTTACTTACAGAAGCTTTTTTCTTCTTTTTAAGTAACTTGCAAATATTTAAGCTTTGTTAGTCTGAACTAACAACTGAACTTCTATCAGATATTCGAATAGAAGTAAATGTTAAAATATAATGACGTTACTATGTTACAGATTAAACATGGTAAAAAATAAAGTTCTAATTTTATTGCTTTGTTAAATTTTTTATTTAATGAAAAAATCTGATACTGTGCAGTGGTATACGTATTTGCACATGAATATTCCTTAGAGTTGAAGTAGTAAACAGGTGTATCACAAAGTTATCTCAGGACTTTGTTAACTTATTCTACTCGTGAAAATTATGGAAAAAGTTCATATAAACATATGTGCTAAACTACTTCCATTACGAGTTACGGCTAGAAAGAGATTCCGCTCAAATTTCAGTTACCGCAGGAAAATGGGGGTCGTAATGAAATTCGTAACATTAATTTTGGGGCAAAGTCAGTGATTTCTTATGGTCTTTGATGTGAAAACTGAACAAAATAAGTCCCAGAGTTGTATCTGTAGTATTTTTTTTTAGAAATTTGGGGTGAAAACCAATAAATTGGGGTACAAACCCTGTTTTTTTATTTTATATTTGACGTACAACAACTTTGTAAAACGGTAATAAACACATAAAACATTAAAAAAACCTTTTAGAGAATTTAATGCGCTGAACTGCGTATATAATAATTTCATTAATAACAGCGTCGTGTTGGACAGATCGTTAGTATCTTGTACAATTACTAGGTAATGAACCTAGTAATAATTAGCGCCACTGTTTTCCGAAGATTGTAAAAAGTGGCGCTAATTGTTTTGGGATCAGAAATCCTGCGATTCGGCAGACGTATCTCATATTCTACTGCAACGCTCTAGCATTACCATCACATACATCCAAAATGAAAAACATAGCGTATTCCTGTGAAAAAGAAATTCGCTACCATAGGCCCCAGTCAGTAGATTGGACTCTCGCTCTGGTCATAAGATTCTGGGGAACCAGATATGCTATATGGAGAAGGATTGGTGCTTCTCAAAGACTCTTCAAACTAAACGGAAATTCTTCAAGACCAAACTCTCGGAACCTCAAGACCATAGTATACACCAGACGATCTCGGAAGACCACAGTCACATTTTTCTACTTTAAAAAGCCTACGACTCTGTCGATGACAAACATCGTTTAAATCCTTACAAGAATTAGGAGTCGGTAGAAAAACAGAGCCATCATCCAGGAAACATTATCACGAACCTCAAAAGTCAAATTCATGGAAGAAATCTCAAACCCGTTCGAAATTCACATAAGAGTCTGACAAGGGGACGGCTTATCACCACTTTTGTTCACCATTGTCTTGGAGAACATAATTGGAGAATGGGAGAAGCAAGTCAAAGACATCAAAATCGGAAAACAAAAAGGAAATAGAATTACTGTGAAATGCGTGGCCCTTTGCAGATGACCTGCCTATATTAAAACAAAGATGAAGCCATTTTCGCATTGGAGAAACTGCATGAGTCCGGTTAAACCGGACTCTCTAAAGACGCAGTATATGAACACCAAATCAACTGGAGAACTCCTGCTGCAAACACAGGACGGCAAAATCTCACAAACCCTCCCAATTCAAGTACTCGGAAGAAACCATCCGACCCACGGGACTGAATACAATATCAAACACAGAAAGAATATTAAAACTACGAAAGGCGTACAAACTTATATGGAATCACTATAACAAAAGGGCAGTATCTCGTAATACAAAACTATGATTCTGCCACACGGCTGTCTTGCCGGAGGCTTTGTATGCAGCAGAAACCACAGTAATTAAAGGAATGACCAAAATTCATGAAATCGAGAGGCAAGAACGTATAATCCTCAGGAAAATCCACGGTGCGGTCCTCAGGAACTTGGATCAAACGACCCACAAAGGAATTGTATGAAAGCACAGACACCATCACCGACAAGTTTAGGAAAATATGTCTAAAATTCTACGGACACTTGTGCAGGATGGGTGAATACTCACTGAGAAAATGTTCAACATCGTCAATGCAAATAAGTTAAAAGTCCATTTCGATGAAAGAAACACAAGACGACCCGGAACGACTGAACATCTCAGAAGAAGAAATCATCTCAGCAGAAGAAAATTTATAAATGAAATTAGAAATAAGAAAACTGAACAAAGACAAACGATAGGAAGAGTGTGGACGGATGAAAGGAGGAAGAAACATAATGAACGAATGAAGAGGTTTTGGGAAAAAAAGAGAAGAAGGAAGTAAGCCATGATTAGCTCAAGTTCACGCGCTCTCTTTGAGGGGAATAATCGGAAATGTTATATACTCACGCATACAAAAAAAAAAAAATTAATATGGAAAAGCAAATTTAGAACTGACCCTATACACATTTCAGTCCTCAATTTTTAGAACGGTTAGTTTTTACCTTCAAAATGGGCCCTTGATATGCTTTCCGATTTCCATAACAATTTGGAAATGGTTGTTCGGAATAAAAGATTGATTTGTTACTAAACTTATTGATAAATATATTAATTAATGTTTATTTATCGATGTAGAAAACAAAAAAAACGTAAAGAAATAATTGTTAAAAAAATAATAATAATAAGTTCCGCTGTATAATATTAAATAAAATAAACCAAGTTCATCAACATTAAAATATTTAACCACAAAAAATGAAATGCAAAGTAGAATTTATTTACAATATTATTTTATGATTTTTCATTTAATACTATTTTGTTTGTTTTCCCACTCATATTTATAATCGGTATCAGGCGTAAACTACAAATTTCGTAAATATTATTTTAGTCGTTTTATTTAGAACGTGAGAACCTACATATGTCGCATTTCTATCAAAATTGCTGTACGCTTAAAATATCTGACAGCTTTACCAGTTATTAATTCTAAAATGAATATTGTTATAACTTCGTAAAGTATTTCCAAAGAAATATATTTATTACTTAGACTTAATATTTTAAATTAATTAAACTATGATAATTTATTTATTTCATCTAAGTTAATAATTTATACGAACACTTTTACACATAGTTTTAAAATGTTCTGAAACAAAAACAGTATTTATTAAGTTATTTAAAATTCTAAAGTTTTAAATCAATAGAATTTTTCAACATTATTTTGTTAACAATTTTTGACTCAGAAGTCGAAAACCCGTTGACCAAAAACGTTTAAATTCATCGCAAATATTTTACTATGTAACTTTTCCAGCTTTGGCCTGATTTTGGACCCCATTGGACAAGAAGGGATTTTTGTAGACTTTTTTTTTTTTTTGTTAAAAGCTGTAACTTTTTTAACCAATTGAATAACATTGCAACGATAAAATTTTAATTCGGCACAAATATTTTACTATATAAATATGCCAGCCCATCGGACAAGAGGCCATTATGGTACACATTTTTTTAATTTTGTTGAATAATTTTGTACCGACTGAGTCAACTTACTGAAGTAAATAATTACTCCAATAAATAAAATTACATTAAAATACAAGGGAGCTGGTTTGAATTCGTATTTAATATATAAAGTTTTTAAAAAAATTAATTCTAAAAATTTAAAATCCAAATGTATCTAGAAATAACGCAGTCTATATGGGAACTATTTAAAAATCTGATAACAAATTTGTAATACTTTCCTGGCATTAGTTTTTTATTCTAATAAAATGGAAAAATAATTATAAATGAAAACAGTTACCTAAGATTTTTTTTTTTTTGGAGTGGGGATAATTTACGATACGTTTTATTGTAAAATTATAGTTGTATGTTTAAATAAATAAGCATAAGTTTTAAAAATTGGTATTTTGGTTTTTTTATGCTCCTCTACCCACAAACTCACCTTCCAAGAAATCTTTTTGAGTTTTATACGTTTACTGTGTTAAATAGAAAAAACTAAAACTCCAATAAAAAAATGTACAACCAATAAAAAGTTACCACAGATTCCTTTTTTTGTGGGGAGGGGTGAATTATGATAAAATTTGATTGTAATATTATTACTAAACGTTTATTACTTAATTTTTTTACGCTATTAGAAATTTTAACTTTTAGTTTTATTAAAAGTTTAAATAAACCAAAAAAATATTTTTAAATATTAAAAAAAATCTTTATTTTTAAACTTTGATCGCTTTTCCACCCCCAATATTACTTCAAAGTATTTTTTGGGGTTTCAAAGTATCTTTCACTACTGATATACTTAGGAAGATATTTAAAAAAATCGGTTAAAAATATACTATAAAGAAAAATATAGTTTTTTCGATTCTTAGGGAAGAGAGAATTTTGCCACAAATTAAAAAAAAATATGGTATGATAAGCATGCACGCATGTACTGAGCCTAATATAAAGTGGGGTTGTATTTGGAAAATATTGAGAAAATTGACCCCCAAAACCCTCCACTTCCCAGAGATATTGACCTCAAAAATTTACAAACAAATTGCCTCATATATGCGCTTCTCTGTTCAAATTTTCATCAAAATCGGACTTCAAACACGCCATAACACGTATATACATACGTAAGAACATTACCTTCCACTTTTATTTTATTTTTTTCAGGTTCCTGTGTCATGAAACGTCGGAAATCCAAAAATTACCATATCCCATTTTTGACTGATTACCATACATTCCTTCTTGGTGCATAACTGTAGAGTTGTGATGCCAGGAAAATAAAAAAGGGAGCCCCATTGAAATCGGCTTAAGAATTTAAACAAAACCTTTTTTTAACTGTTAACAAATTCTGAATGTGTTTTTCAAGTTGTGACCGTTATATAATGTTATATCAGGTAGCTATCGAACAAGGGTATCAATTAGGATCTTTTTTTTTTTACTAAATATTTTTTTTAGTATTTATACTCTAAATGGAGTGTAATTTTGGTGATTAAATCGTTATTTAATTGTGTTCAACTGGGATACAAAATTTTTTACTAAGAATTTTGTTTTCTTTCTCAGTTTTACTTTTAATACTGCGTAATTTATAAGGTAAAAACATAAATGAATCAAGGAGTTCAAATCTGATTAAAACTTTTTTAGCGAACATCATCTTTTTCGAAATGTATTATAAATAGTTCATAATAAAGTGATCATTATTTAAAAACTGTATGGCATATTTGAAATAAAAATCTATCAAAAACAAAGCCAGGGAAGTTAAGCAGTTCTTTGTCGGTTTTTTTTTTAGCTTTCGGAAATAAGTCTTATGATTTTTTTTTTTGTAATGATCTATTCTGAGCTGTTTCAATTAGTCTTCTCCTTTAAATGTTACTATTTCATTCCTTTCAGTTTCTGGATATTTGCTATATTTCCTCTTTCTTTTCATTCTGCAGCCATTCTATATTCTTTAATATATTTCTCATAATTATTATTATTCCACGGTGCATTCCGTCCTATTTTACGAGGCGGAAATGTGGGCTCAGGCGTTAAGATTCGAGAAAAAGCAGAAGCGGTTCGCGCAGGAGCAACGCATCGCGTCCCTGCGAGTCGCGAGCCGCGAATCAGACGTTTTTCGAGCCTGCCGTTCTGGTAGTCGCTGGCGTTATAACCATTGTTCTTTTGACAAAGCAACGCCAGGCGGCTTGCATGAGGCGACGGGCTGGTGACGACCGCGAGTTTATAGCCGACGAGAAACGAAGTAGCATGTTCCTCGTCTGCCAAGAGAGACCTGTGACCACGTGACCGGAGGACGATGGAACCAATTTTAACGGTTCACGGGTACATCCGCGCTTATCTGTATGTCATAAGGAAAACGTCGTCCCCCGAAGAATGTCTCTATTTCCCCGGTGTACGGGACGACGCCGGGCATACCTCTTTCAAATGTGCTCGGTGGGCGACATATCGAGGAACACTGGAGGAGGATCTCGGATCACTAAGCCCTTAAAACGTGGTTGTGGTGATGCTCCGTGACCTGAGAAGCTAGTAGAGTGTGGCCAACGTCGGGAGCATTCTCAGGACCAAGAAGGGCGACTTGGATAGTCCTGAGTCATATGAAAATTAGGTAGTGGCCTTCTCAGGTTAGTATAGGTGGTCTCGGCCTCAAGTAATGTGTAAAACGGTTCTAGTTCAAGTCCTGGTAAAAAGAGGGGTGATTTTAGTCGGTAGTCTGCTGATGACGGTTGGATAACACCATCAATGGGAGGCCGACACTCCGTGTGTAAATATATTTCCACCTCGCTCCCACGACAAAAAAAAAATATTATTTTACTATAACAGTTTTTCTTCTTACGTTCTTAAATCGCATTTTATTTCTCAGTCCCATTCTTTTTTCTATCCTTAAAGCTTTATTTCCGTTATAATTATTTACTCGTAATTTTTCTGTTCATTTGCTACATCTACCATTTCACAAATAGTGACTATGTTTTACGTATAATAGTGTAAAACCTTTTACAAAAAAAGACCTTTATTTAAAATGTTAACGCTTCTTAATCTTGATTGACTGGTAAGGTGTATCGGAATTCTCCAAGGATCTAGGGACATTTTAATTAAAAAAATTATTTTTAGTCGGCAATAAAATAAATAGTAAAATAAATGTAAATTATTATAATAGCTAATCGTATTTAAATTTCAATCGATCTCAAATATTACATCGCGCAACTTTTGACTGTCCGATATTCCATTATTGAAATCCCCTATTAAAGTAAATTTCGCCCTTTAACCGCTTAATGCCACAAAATTCCAGATCTCAAACAAATCTACTTCCTACATCTTAGAATTACTGAGGTAGATCGATACCGTATAAATTATTTTTCGTTTGCGAATTTTATCGATATGATATTTTTCCTACCGATTTGAAGAATATAACAACATGCCTCGGTATTCTAATTAATTTTATAGCCTGCCATAAGAAGTCTTTTAGGCATAAGACCTCTTTTTATTTGTTTAATAATACTAGTAGTGAAGAATTGATATGATTTTGTTTAAATGACATACTCCAATTATATAATAAGTTGAACCTCGTCGTAAAAAAGAGATTTTATCCTCGAATAAAAATAAAAGTTAAAAGCCTTTCAGACAAATTGTTCTCGTGAAATAAATAAAAAAAGTTGATAAATAGTTTGCACTTAGAAATATGTATAAGTATATAAATCGTTTAAAACGATTCGTCGGTTTATAATCAGAGTTTATAAATCTGAATTTTTCTGTACGCATCAAGCGATCTAATTATACGACGCTTGTTACATTCTTTATATTTTATGCAAAACTGTAATCCATAGGACAGACTAAATACTCGTACATTACATATTTATGTTAGCGACGGTTTTTTACCGCCATTTTGTCTCAGGTGGAGTTTAATTTTTTTATTTACCATCGATTCTGGTTTTACACCGGTTGCGATGCTGAAGGAAGTAGTAGGATAAGTATATTTTTTTCAGACAAGGTAGATGTTTTTATTAAAATACAATTTTATTTTATTATAAGCTCAACGCAGTTGTAAAAAACATAGAATAAAATAAAAATGGGTCAAACGTGTTATTTGCATACAACCTCATATATTTTTATTTCTTTTCTCTTTATAAAAATGTATTAAAATTTTTACGTGAAGTAACTCAAAAATAAAAATTTTCATTCAAAAGAATAACAGAAAAATACTTACAAAATAAAAAAAAATAATTTAAATAAATAATGATATAAAATAGTATTTATGTAACGACATATTACAACTTTAACTAGTTCTAAAATTACAGAGATTTACTTCTATTTTGGTTGTTTATTTTTATAACTTTTTTAATTTATTATTTCTTTCATTATATTAATATAATATTTTTCTTTTGAAGGTTTATTAAAGATGCTTATAATAATATTTTTTTTTATTATGTACGTTACATTTTTATTACCTAGTTATACTCCTAGTAGTTATACTTACCTAGTTAAAGTAAATCCTTCTGTTCAGAATTATTAAATATAATATTACGAACTTCATCTGCTTCAGTAGGGAAAAAAGCAATTTAAAAGGAATTCAAGCGCGGTGTTCACTTTATATATCATTTTATATAAAAATAAAATTAATTCAATAATACATTTTTTAAAGTAGTATCGTACTTAGAATCCATTACATTTGCTGATGACATGATATTGCTAGCAGAAAATATCAAGACACAGGAATGCTGGAGAACTTAGAGTATGTTAGGACTTTGGTATAAAAATCAGTAGTAAGAAAACTAAGTGTATAATGATCGGCAAGGATAAGAAAATAATGTTAGTCAACCTAGAAGGAAAGTTTATTAAAGGAGTTTAAATATCTTGGGAACAATATCTGTGATGCTACGTGATGCACAAAGGAAATAAAAACCAAGAATCGCAACGGCAAAAGAAGCTTTCAATAAAAAGAGAAGCTCGTTGTGTAGTTAGCTTGATAAACATCTCAGGAAAATACTAACCAATTATTCTGTACCGAGTGTAGAATTATATGGGACGAGGACGTGGACTTTATGCAGGGAAAATGAGAAAAGATTAGAAGCGTTTCAAATACGGGTGCGGAGTAGGATGGAAAAGTTAATGTGGACACACAGAATTAGTAATGAAGTGAAATTAGAGAGTGGGATAGGATAGAATGATACTGCAGACATTCGAGAGGTAGAGAAAGAAACCGGATCGAACAAATGTTACGGAAGGACTGACAGAGAAAGAAGAAAACGGGAACTGCTCGATGAAATTAAATCGGAAAGAAGTTATGTTTGTACGAAAAAGGTTAGCTGATAATAGAAAACAATGGGGAGCCGACAATGGGGAGCCAAACAATGGGGTCACTCTCGGTATTCCGAGAGTACCAGCACGGGAATCTGCCTCGTCCTCTAGGTGACAGCCAACGCTCGATGAGCCCGCGCAATGATTTCTCTCGCCACATCCACTGAGGACTTCTTTTCACAGAAACCGAATTGATACCGATTGTATCCGCTTGTAACTCGCACATTTTGAAGTATACGGCACGCCACCATCCTCTCCAGCAATTTACAAAAATTATTGATGAGGCATGATGGCTGACAAGACCCAGGCCCATCATCCGTATTAGTTTTTCGTGTCAGCACCAGTCTCACCTTTTTCAGGAAGGATGGATGCGACCATCAAACAAAACTTTGTTCCTAACGTTTAAAATCGCCGCTGGAACGACTTCCACCATGTTTTTTACGATTTCGACAGGAAGACCATCTGGACCAGGACACTTATGAAGCCTCATCCGTCTCCCTATATTTTAGAAATATATGACAAGTGAGCGGTGGGACACGAAGCAAGTAGTGTGCGGCACCACGCTTAGTTTGCTCACGCTTTTAGGTTAGCTCTAGGAGCTAGTCAGGACACTGGTCGCTAAACTGATTCGAGGCTCAGTAGCCGTTTGTGGCACAGACATTCTGTCTTATGCTTTAGGGCGACCGACTGGGATGATGGCGGGAGAAATGCCATGCAAACCAATTCCCAGAGAGAGTTACCCGGTTTATTTATTTTTTGCATAATGTTAATGAAAATATTTCGAATTTTAATAATTGCTGATAATAATAATAATTGATTTCAAGCAAAACTGAATTGAAGAACAGACTATACGAATACTTGAAATATGAGCTGGAAAAAATCTTTAAAAGGTAAAATGTACGAGTATATAATCATTACAAATTAATCTTCTAGTTAGCTGTTGAAAATATGTTCTCTTTCTCAGGTCTTCCTTTTACACAATGTAAATTGTCTGTATCCTTTTTGAGGTTGTGTCTAGGTATTCTTCCTCCTAGCATTAGACTAAAAATTTCCTTTCTTACTTTTCTACTAAATGAATCGAAATTTAATACATTTAGAAACTTTTGTTTCTGACCTAAAAAATATGGATTATTTTCATTCCTAATTTTGTTATTAGGAAAGTAAGATGTTTCTTCTATAATTTTGTCTTTTTTATATTTTCAATGGATTTATCTATTTTTACAAAAAAGGTTTTTCAGGTTCAGAATTTAATCTTGGACAATTTAACTCCTTCTATCCGGTTTGGTATTTTATCTTTATTAATTATCTTCTAATTTGAATGAAACCTTAATTACGGAAAATAATTACTTGTTACAGTTTCTCCTGAGAACAACTGTAGCTTAATTGTATTTTAAAACTGTTTTATAAATAAATATATATATATATATATATATATATATATATATATATATATATCGGAGAGGCGAGGAGATTTGTCAGGGATTCAACGTTTTGTGCTTCACTCATTCCCACCATTACAAGTGGAGAATATATAAGATTACAATAAAGTTCAATTAATAAAAATGAGTAGATAACTCGTACAATGAAATAATTACAAATGATAATTATCACTTATCAATAACTCAGTAGCACACGAATTACAATATAAGATTAATTCAATTTAGAATTCAAATAATATTAAAACAACCTGCGATAGACCGAGGCTCAGGGAAATAACGAATTCGCGACCACCAGGACGTCTGTTCGATCTGGGTTCCAAAGCAAGACTACCCTTTCTCTATATTCTCAAATAATATACCTACTGCATATTTCCTTTTCCTTATTAATTTTATGATACCTCTATCGTCCTGGGATCCCGACTACGTTGACAACCATGTGCCTACCTAGGCCTAAGCCTACCGCAATAAAACAATTTAAACCTTATTTTACAAAACATTACAAGTAATGGTACATTTCTTAAAACTACTAAAAATACAGATATTCTAAAGAATATTCTCATCGTTTTGTCGGAAGATACTCCACTGTACTTTATTCTCCGACATATATTTATTTATTTATATATATATATATATATATATATACATTCCATATAGTAAAATAATCTAAATTTCGTTGAGAATGAAGTTGGGCCTTTGATGTATTTGTCACTGGAAAATAATAATTTAATATATAAAAATAAAATATAATTAAAAAGAAAAAACTTACTACAGGCACCGACATAGGCGTTGGCACAATATTAAGAATTTCAAATATTACGCTTTTACATATATTGTGTAAAGTACTGAGCGTTTAAATCAGTATATTTTGTGTAAATTAATACTAATGTTTACCGAGCAGTAAGTGTATTTAGTTAGCCAACTACCGTACCCAAAGTAGTACAGATACTAGTTTTAGTTAATGTCAGTTAACTCCCGTCATTAAATTCATGTAACAGATGACCGAATAATGTAAACCTCTCGTTAAAGTGTTGTTTAGTTACTGCAAATTTTAGAAGAGAATAACGAAAATATCAAATAAACTGAAACGAAGAAAAGTATCAGAAATATAAGGCCGCACTTATAAACAGTAATTATCTCATGCCAGCCACGTTATAAATCATAAAGAATGAATTTTCGTTATTCAGTGAGACAAATATACCGCGCCGCCTTAGCACATCGCATAATTATGCATTGCCAATATCTGTGATAGATCAAAGAAATTCTATCTTTTGATCAGAAGGTTCGATTCAACGAACCAGGTTCGTTCAAATCTGTCAGGCTTGAGATGTTTCACAAGAAAAAAATAGTTGGCTTATCATTAGAAACTAATCGGGTCTTCAGTCTGATGTTTCAAAGTAAAATAAATATTAAATTTACCGAAATAAAAGACACATTCAGAGCTATTAGTGACACCTTCACTCCACTCAACCTTCTTAGGAACTCGATTTAACGAATAACATCTCTCAAAGAGATTATACGTTTAATCTTTCAAAATATTTTTTTACTCGGAAATTAAAATGTGACTGTAAAAGACGATTTTGAATAAAGTAAAATAATCTGTAGCAAGCAATAATATTTTATAATAAAGAAAATATGATTCGCAGTTGTGGTGGGTACCCTTACTAAAAAAAGAAAACCGATACATCCTTTCAGCTATGAAAAAAATGCCTACATTCTCTACTTCTCTGTTTATAATTGGCCCGTTATATTTTTACGATATCTTTGAACCTTAACGATTCACTTGACTAAAACCGTAAAATATTCGAGTCGTTTTATTTTACTCCCTAACAAATTTGTTATTATGCTATAAAAGTGGTTCTCATTAGGGATATCTTTCTTCAAAAACTTAAGAAAACTTAGGTTTCTTAATTCGAACATGAATTCATGCTCACGTGAAATAGATAAAAAGAAATTCTAAAAATATGTCTTCTTAACTAATATTTTTTCAATTTCTAATCCAATTTGAACGTTTTTCTCTACGACAGTTTTCCATTTATCGCTATTAGCACATTAATTTAAGTAAGTAACTACCTACTTCTGTTAGGGATTATTATTTTTGAAACTTGAAATAATAACAGGTTGTGTTCATTTTTAAAACAAGTTCTTTTTTTTTAATTGTTGATAACTGGAAAACCATTAGCTTAAAAACGTCCCAATTTCATTTTTATAAATAAGAAATACAAGTATTTAGTAAGTATTTAGCAGGGAGGTTTTTAATTTTTCCGTTTCAGTAGGACTTAAAGTCGAATTAATTTAAAAAGAGCTCAGAATGGCATTTTTTTAATTCGTTCTTGTCACATAGGACCTCGCAAGTTTACGATTACCATTTTTCTTCTAATATTTGTTTCTTTTTCCTTTCTTTCCAATATTTTCTCTTTCTAAGTGCATTCTTTCTTTTTTCTTCACTCCATTTTAAATTCGGAATTGATGTTTTCTCTTTAACCAGAGAGTCCTTTATTCCACTTATCGTACCACTATAATCATTCCTGTTTTTTACAACTTTAATTTTGATATTTTCTTTTCCATTTCTTCATTAAATATTCTAAATCAGTTTGTTATAGTTTTCTGTCGTACAAAATAAATAGTATTTTCGCTAATCTACCTTTATACGTTCTTTTAATTTAATCACAGAATTCGACCATTAACCTTCTTTTTTTGAATGTTACTGAAATTCTTTCAGTTTTCTTGTATATATTTTTACCGTTTCTCAATCTATTCTCTATTTAGTTAATCTGGACCTCGAATTTTCCTAAAAATTTCCCTTTCTTTGTTGTAACAACTTTTCTTTGTGAACATTCTATAATATTTCTCTAATAATGTCTTATCTTGGCACTGATGGATAGTGCTTTCTACTTATATGTATTTTGAAATACGTGATAAGTTGCTTCTAACTTTCTTCCTTTTTCCTTTACGGATGTAGTAGGGTTTCCCGCCAGTGTTAATTCTTCAAGATATTTAAATTTACCAACTCTTCTAATTTTTATATAATTTGTTTTCATCTCCCTTGTGTTATCTTTTCTATCTTTAATCATAAATTCTGTTTTTTCAAAATAAGTTTGTAATCCGATTTCAGTAGCAATTTCCTCTAATACTCATATTTCTATCTGCATATTTTTCTCTCTTTCTCTTCGAACAGAATCGCATTATCATCCGCATAATCCGCATCTACTTCTATGACATTCTATGTTTACTTTTTTTAAAGGAAAATGCGATTAATATGAAGTTGGAAAGATTAACATAAACGTTTGATAGCTAAAAGATCACTCTGCCACGCTCTCTCTTTCTCTCTCTCTCTCTCTCTCTCTCTCTCTCTCTCTCTATATATATATATATATATTGTCGTCGAATGGCTTCGACGGAACGTGACACTTACTAACCTTATGGTGACCCTGAAAAGGGCCGTCTTTGTCATCGATTGGCTTCGACTGCTCGTTGTAATTGCTAGCCTTTGGGCAGCCCTGAGAAGGGCTGTTGTAGAACGGCTTTGACGGTTCGTAATCTATAACCTTGTGGTGACCCTGAAAAGGGCCGTCTTTGTCATCGATTGGCTTCGACTGCTCGTTGTAATTGCTAGCCTTAGGGTAGCCCTGAGAAGGGCTGTTGTAGAACGGCTTTGACGGTTCGTAATCTATAACCTTGTGGTGACCCTGAAAAGGGCCGTTTTTTCCGTTAACTGCTGGGTCCGGAAGCTGGTTTCCGGCGAAGTCGAGGAGTTGCGGCTTAACAATATGTATATATACTTCCACAATTATTGAAGCGAGTCATTAAGGTTCAAACACATCAACTAATATAGAGCATGCAAATTAAGATGTGGAAATTATTCAGGTTGATCTGTAAAAGCTGTTAGTTGCTGAATATTATTGGATGACAGTTATTAAACATTATGAATATTATATATATATATATATATATATATTATTTATTTTAATTTTATGAAATATAATAATGCAAGGCATTATTTTCATTATTGTTATTAATCCCATTATAACCATTTAAATATTAATACTAATGTAATCTAAATCAAGTTATATTGTATTTATATGTTAAAATATATATTGTATTTAAATGTTGTGCTATATTGTATTTATATGTAAGAGGTCACCTGTGTAATAAATCTAATGGTTTACATTGTGTGTATGTGCGGAACGAATAAATTCTGTCTTTAATTATCGATAAATCAACCGTTCGATATAGATGGATGTAGTTAAAATCATAATAACAGTGTTAGTGCAATTTTCATCAAAATGGATTTTCCGGGTGACTAGTATCAAAACCACCGATCAATGTGGTATTATAGCAGTGGTTTTGGTGGCATTCTATTAGTCGAGCTAAGCTTATTTATCCGTTACATTTTTGAGATTACCTATTAATATGTAGTTTGAACTTTAAAAAACTTTTTTATTTTTATTTTTGATAGAATTTGAAATAATTTTAAAATTTGAATTTATTTTTTAGCCTGAGGAAACACCGTTAGATATTGCTTCAGAGTATGATATGAAATTAATTTTTATTACCTTGGAAAATTTCATATCTGAGCGGGATTCGAACCCTGGACCTCTGGATGAAATGCCAAGACTCTAACACTCGCGCCACGGAAGCCTGGTAATACATAATTGTTAATAAAGTATACATGTTTTACAGGTAATAACATTTATAACTCTTATTTCCTCAGGTTTTAATAGAATATATAAAAAAGACGTTATGAGATGCGATTAGCTATGGAAGTTTTTAAAAGCATCTTATGGTATATATTACTGATTTTTAGGACTCCGTAAAAACTCTTGATTACTTATAGGTTTATATGCCTGTCGGTCGAACTACTTAAAGAGGTACTGTGTAAGGAAAAACGAAGAAAATTGATTTTCTCTGTAAATGTATTTGTGTATTTCAGGTATCAGACTCGAGCAGTATCAAAAATCAACAATTGAAAAGAGAGCGGATAGATTTCATATTATATACATATCACATATTTCATGGCTTCAGTATTTAAATCGAGAATACCTAAAACATTTGAGTCCTTTTCATCTTGTATGATTTCAGCAAATATTATCTGAAAAAACTTACTTTCCATCAGCAGACAAGAAAAATATACAGTAAATATTTTTTTTATAGGATATTTATATTCCATGGTTACGTTAGATTATACCGTGATTAAGAAATATAGTCCTTCTTAATTTCTAATTACAAAAGATAAGCTGTAAAATATGTTTAATTACCGATTAATCAGCAAAATCGTTAGGTTTTTATTCTTTAAAGACTTTTAGGCGAGACCTAATGTACACTAGGTCTGAAATAGTATAATCCTTTTTACACTGTACAGCCCAAAAAATATGCTTATTCTAACCCTAAAAATAACTAAAAAATTCTCCTTATATTTTATACGTTACAACTAAAACTTTAAATTCTTCTCTAGTATCCTCTTATTCTGTTTATATTCAAATTTCTTCTCGCTTTTCAAATCTCTGATCTCAATAATTCTTTCTCGTAAGACATCTAGCCTTACACCCGACTACCTCTCTGTTCTCTCTGATCTCCTTCTAGTTTACTGTCAACAATCTTTTTACGTGTCCTTTGTTTTTTTTTTGTTTTTTTTTGGTGAGGGGTATGCGTGTATGTTATTACATACACGCAAACCTTTTTTATTAAAAAGGTTTGGAAATCCGATGCACCCGATTATAATAACATCAATATGAACTTAAGTTTGGTTTAAAGCCACTCGATCTACCAGATTTAATTTTAATTTAATATAATTATTTTAATATGAATTTAAATAAGGTTTATTTAAAATCCATAAAAATAATCCAAAAAGAAGTGACTAGGACATAGAAGGGAGATGAATAGCGTAAAATTCATGATCTACTCACAAAAAGATTGCAAAACAAGATTAAAAATATTCATTCAAGTAGTGTTATTCTTTAAGCAGTTTTAAGGTCATCAACCTGTCTGCAACTTCTGCCATCTATAATTTCTGTGAACCAGATTTAGAGTAGCATATTGCTAATAAAAAATATACTGATGCACACAGAATTTTCTGTAAATTTAAAAACATTAGATTTAGATAAGATAAATTTAAATAAAATTTCATCCGTCAGAAAACAAACAATTTTACTGATTGATTATGTATGTGAATTTTGTTATTTCATTTAATTTTAGTAATTATTATTGTTTATGTAATATATTATAAAATATTTAAACAAAGAACATCTGAGCCTGCTAATCAGCAGCTCATCGATGTTTTATTTGAGGAAGGGGTTTGAATATAGTATTTAGCATATGTAAGCATATGCTATATATATATATGTAAGCATTATTATGTATTCCTGGAATAGCAGTTATTGTAAGAAATGTTATGTTGAAGCCTTTAGTTTTTATGTAATTTTTATTGTCTTAGATTCACTAGACTAGAATGAACACCTATGTAAAGTATTAAACTCACTCTGTTAGAATTCACGTCCAAAATTTTCTGCAAGAGTCCTTTACTTCCATCGTTAGAATGGACATCTAACAAAAGTCTTGCACTCACTTTATTGGAATGTTTATCCAACTTATAATGGAAGAAATTTATTTTATAAAATTTATATGAATAATAAATTAAAGTTTATTTTTTAAAAATATTGTTAAAAAATAACTTATTTGTATATATATATATATATATATATATATATATATATATATA
Source organism: Lycorma delicatula (assembly GCF_047948215.1). Taxonomy (NCBI): domain Eukaryota; kingdom Metazoa; phylum Arthropoda; class Insecta; order Hemiptera; family Fulgoridae; genus Lycorma; species Lycorma delicatula. The sequence goes on from NC_134462.1 coordinate 119,962,322, forward strand.
TATATATATATATATGGGGAGAGAGAGAGAGAGAGAGAGCGAGTGAGCAATAAATTATTTGCTTCTTGATATTAAGCACTAGCTCGATAACAATTTTTCAGATGTAACATTCTGATTGGAATGCAAACCATTCAATCAGATCCGTATTACACGAGTGATTCATTTCTTTGATGATCTCTTCATACTGTCTGCTCTTCAATTGTATCCTTTATCTTCACCAAGATGACACCGTTACCGTTGATCTGTCTTGACTATAATTTTTTTTTTATCTTAATCCATCCTTTATTCTTTAATACATTTTTTAGGTATTTTCTTAATTCTTTTTCTTTGATAAAGTCCTTAATTCTGATAAGTTTATTGACAATTCCTCATAATTATTTTATATAAGGCACTTTTACCGGTAATATTTGCGATAGTATATCTAGTATATATCCAAGAATAAGAGATGTCTTTGATGTAATTTTAATCAAAGTACCAGCGGTGTTGTTCTTTCAGTTACTTGAATAGGTGATTAAACTATAATTAATTAAATTAAAAGAATTTAGTTGGTTTTATAATAAAAATAATTGTGTAATTTAATTATGAATTTAGATATACGTTTAAAAAACGCATCTGTTATTTATAATTTTTATGTTTTTGGTTACTTTTTAACGGATAAATTTTTCCAGTATTATAGGAGATTCGCACTATTCATAAATACTATTAATGAAACAACCTTTGATTCTAATTACTTATTAATTATTCATACTCTTGAATTTTATACGTTCATTATAATGAATGTATTATATGAGAATAATTGTATTGTTTTGTACTTATGATCTTAAAAATAACTCCGTCGTATCTTAGCTTAATATATTTCTGATTAGGTTGTTTCTCCCTGAACTATCAACGTAACGTTTCGTAAGAATTCAAAGAGAAAAAACTAAATTTCAAAAGTTCGGCTTCTTTGTTCGAATACCAACTTGCATTATACTATATGGTACTCATGAAAGGCTACTACTGTCAGTAAAGAATTATTTATTTTTATCTTCTGTAAATTTTCTAAATATTAATAAATTCATCGTCGAATTAACGTTTTTAGTTATTTGTTTTAAAAATTAATAAGAAAACGTACATAGAATTTTTCAAAAACATACTTGTTTGCTCCAGCTTATGAGTATTATAATTTGAAACATAAATTTTCTAAGCGACAGTAAATGAATTTCAAATTAATGCTTATTTTATACGGCCGCATTGTAACGTTTAATATGTGTTAATTAATGAATAAACTTTTTTATAAAATAATAAATGCATCCTATATTAAAAGCAGATTGTTGTTAGAATTATGTGAAAACGAATAAATAAATTTCTTTATTAAATGAATTTTTTAAAATTAAGAAATAAAATTTTTTTTTATAAATGAAATAGTGTTTTTAAATTTCCTTTTGATTTTTGTCTCTTGACATTTGGTAATTTAGATTTTCTTGTACTTCCTGCATAATGTTTTGAAATATACCGGTTACTGGGAAAAAAAACCATCGTGAGCTATTTTAATCCTCTCACATTATTTTTAATGCATTATACTGAATTTAAATATTTATTTTACTTCTGAATTTATTTTTGTCAGAAAAATACAAACGGTGAATTATATTTAATCCAGCGTAATAATAATAATGATAATAAAATAGTAATAATTTTTATTACCTTCAAAAAATTTGTGCTACATAGCGTTCATTACTGTCACAAATTTAATCGTTTAATATACAAGTGTTCACAATAATTACAAAAATAAATGAAATCAGTTCACTTATATTTAAAAATTATTAACATTTATAAAATAAAAAAAGGCTTTGTTAACATAAGCAAAACTTGATCGCTGGCAATGAGTTGATTGTTCACGTCATTAGTCATTTTTCTGGTCTTAATTTAAATGTTCCTAATTCTAGGTCCTGCATATCAATTTTAAAAGGATGTTCCAGTAAAAAAAAACATATTTCTTAACCGATTCTCTATCTTGCGTATTCTATATTTACATTTTTGAATAGATTTATCTACGATTGTTTCGGGAACAGCCGAAACAATCCGTTTAGAACCGATATAATAAATCTGTCTTCAGAATACAGTGAGTTTAACTTTTTTTTTTTTATATAAAGCGTATCTTTTTTTTAGTGATCGTTAAATTTTCTGACTGATAATTCAATAAGTAATTCTACGATCGAATGTAATATATGATTTTTCTTAATTATTTCCGTAATCTACTCGTATGTTTGAGTGACAAACAAGTCATGTATATCTCCAGCTCCACGTCATATGTTAATTCCATATTGCAAAATAAATAGAACGATAGATAATATAGTAGATCATCTTAACGTAGAATATATTAAAAATAATTGTTTTTATAATTTTTATTTATATTCGTATTAACAATTAAAAATCATTAACGACTTATTAGTGAAATGAAACTGTACCGGTAAAGGTGTAGTCTTCAACGGACTCAGGCCGACCGTTCCTAAGACGTGTGGTTAATTGAAACCGAACCACCAAATAACCCATCGGGTTGGTGTAGTGGTTAACGCGTCTTCCCAAATCAGCTGATTTGGAAAGTCGAGAGTTACAGCATTCAAGTCCTAGTAAAGCCAGTTATTTTTACACGGATTTGAATACCAGATCGTGGACCGGTGTTCTTTGGCGGTTGGGTTTCAATTAACCACACATCTCAGGAATGGTCGAACTGAGAATGTACAAGACTACACTTCATTTACACTCTTACATATCATCCTCATTCATCCTCTGAAGAAATATCTAAACGGTAGTTACCGGAGGCTAAACAAGAAAAAAGAGAAAACCACCAAATAACACCGGGATCACTTTTATTGTTAACCGAGATTACTTTTTTTATTAAAACAGTTTAAATCGTCATGTAATATAGATATATTATTTATTTCATTCAATAAAACATTTTATTCCAGGTTTTGATTTTATCCTTATTACAATGATTCTATCGCTATGCCTCTTGAAATACTCCACTCCCCTCCCTATCTTCTTGTTCATCACGAAACCTACTCCTGCCTGCCCATTATTTGACGCTGAGTTAATTACTCTAAAATTACCTGTCCAAAAGTCGCCTTCCTCTTCCCACCGAAATTTGTGTAGGCAGGCCACGCTTGGAATATGTAAAACAAATTGTTAGGGATGTAGGATGTAGAGGGTATACTGAAATGAAATGACTAGCACTAGATAGGGAATCTTGGAGAGCTGCATCAAACCAGTCAAATGACTGAAGACAAAAAAAAAATTTATTTCTGGTTGTGTTGATGTTAGTATTTTGTATCAATATGTACTTGCATGTATTAATAAATTTTTTATATACGTTAATATTTTGTTTAGCACTAACAGTAATTGATTTTTTATACGACTAGGCCGCGCAGAGAGAGAGGTGGTTTGACAGGGTGGTGTGTTTGATGATACGTTTGTAACTTTAGAAGTGCTCTAATGATGTTCTTAAATAGCTAAATTAAACTATTTTCTCAGACGAAAGTGACTCGTTACTAACACGACGATTTGTGGAAAAAGAAATGGTGGTTGATGTACAGCATTTAATCCATTGGAAATAATTTACAATTTGCAGTCTTTGATAATTGATGATTTCCAGTTTCAAAAATAAGAATTTGAAAAATCTTTAAAATAATTATTAGTATCAGTTCACCGATATAAAAAACGTGTTGTATTAAGTAATTCCAATAAAAGCTTAAATTTACTTCAAAGCTCCCTAAGCTTCTTAAATTATGGTCTCGTATTTCTCACTGCGACTTACTGCACGCCTGTTATATAGGCACGATAGATAAATATTTGTAATCTCTTGAGAATATAGACGTAAAACCAACCTAAACTAATCAAATAAATATATATATATATATCCCTTTGTAAACATTGATAGAGAGGAGATAATCGTTTAGTTTTTTAAGATTAAACTTTTATAAAAAATGTTTAATAAATTAAAATATAATATATACATCCTTACATCTGACGATCCTGCTGGGGATTTAATTCTTTTTTTAAACGATGTGACGAAAGCTAATGAATGACTAGAAGTCGATGCTCATATAAGGCAAAAAAAGAAAAAATAATTAAAACTGATAAATGCGCTTAGATAATGATCGCCCTTCGTTATTTATCAATAAAATTAATTCTTCGTTGTTGATAAACCAAGTTTTAGCTACCTAATTACTGTTTTATACGATATATTTTTTTTTAATTTTTGGTCGGGTCTAATAAACCGTCCGTGACTAGTTTTCAGACAATGCTGGGATACAGCGGTTTTTTTTTTGTTTTGTATATTTATAATCAGCCAAATCCTATTTTATTGCTGTTGATTTATTTCCGCAGTTCTAATAATAATGATCGGTTAAAATTCGAAACGGCCATGTGGGTTAAAATTTTATAAAAAAACCTTTAAAACGGGTTTTCTTCTTTCCCAATTTTTCTTTGTAGAATTCCAAAATGATTTCGACTATTTAGGATCAAGAATATTTATAATAATATAAAACATGAATTATTTTTACTTTAAGACGACGTTCTTTTCCTCTGTTGAATGACTAAAGAACTTTGTTAAAGTAATTTCATCTCTGGATAGACAAATTGGGTAACTTAAAACCAACGTATAGAAATAAAACGGATTGAATTAAACGATCGACTCAAATTAGCAAGTCGACTCGATCTAAACAAGTTTTATATAGATTATTCTTGTGTAAATCAAAATTGCCGGTCTAAGAAAAATCTCGATAGAGCTAGGATTTTAAAACAAACAATTTTACCCGTGTGTATTTCTAAATTAAAAACAAAAAATAATTACTTTAAAAACTTTTCAAAAACATACACAATAAAATGTAATATTTATTTTTATAAGTTTTATTATAACTGTTGACTAGACCTTTCTAAAATTATTTTTCTCTAAATGAAACTTTAGCAGTCCTTAGAAGGGCATGACATAAACTTCTATTTCAAAAAAGTCTATTTTTTTAAAACTATTTATTATTTCAACACATAAACCAATTTTTTTTTTGTATTCGCGACAATAATGGGATGCAACTTTGTTTTAAAATTTATTGCCGAAAACAGAAGTAAATAAAAAAAAATATAGATTAATGTAATTATTATTTTAAATAGTCAAAAATTAGTTTTGGTTGCGATAAGATTGTTAAATTTATAATGAAAGTGCATATTACCCCTTCTCTTATTGAGGAGGTAAAACAAATTTTATTGGTTTTGAAGCGATTGCTTTGAACTAAACTCAGTTCGAACACTTTAGATAAAATATGACCTATATCTGTCACAACAATCCCTTCTTTCAGTGAGACCGATACGATACCTAAAATAAAGTCTAATACTTTATATTACAACAACAATTTTTCCATTTATTATACATTATGCTCAATTTATGAAAAAGTTTATTTTTTATGAATTGTTTTTCTTGAAAACTATATGTCCCGTTCTTTATCATCATTAGAAGCACGTGAAGCGATTGCAATAAAAAACCGGCTGATTGTGTAAGTAATGATTTTCAGTTTACACCCGATAAATCTATGCTGGATTAAAATTATCATTTATAAGGCTGACTATTACCTGCATTCTGCCGGACTGATGCGTAACAGCATTTTCGGCCGATGAATAAAACATTGAAAGACTACTTACTGCATTACTGAGTTTGCCTTGTAAGTTTGAAACGAGGTGTTTCTTATTCCTAAGTTTTATGTACCATTTAAAGAAGCGACTGAAGTTTCATAACAGGTCGTTTCATAACAACTATCACGTTATTAATAAATGTAGATCTTCTTTAATAAGCATTGTTGTCTCTAAAAGGTTACAAATTTCGAGAAAGATCACATACATAAGCCTAAATTAACTGTTCAAACGGTTTTGATTTTTTCAAATCAACTTTTTTGTGCGAGGCATAATTCCATACGTGTAATTTTAATTTTCAGTACTGTGTAACAATAATAATAAAATATTCAATTTTATACACCGAAAAGGAAAATTAATTTTTAAAAACATCACCGCAAATAATCGGCTGTTAATAAAGTTTAAATAGAAATAAAATGAAAACTTAATAGAAACTAAAAAATAATTAAATTGTGTCGCTCTATTTAAAGTGTTGTTCGCGCTCATAATATGAATTTTACATTATATTATAAAATGTGATAGTTTAGTAATGGAATTAACCTACATTTTCCACAAAAATAAAATCATGCAAAATGAATGATTTTTTTTTTAACTTCATAAATAATTCTGCATCAATAAACAACATCTGATATAAAGGTAAACTACATTTCCATTAAAAAATTGAGTTCTTAACATTGAGATAAAAAAAATCGTGAAATCTTCATAATGTGATCACTTATAGCTAAAAAATTGCTTAAAAACAACATAAATAAAATGCAATATGGAATTGTTTAATGCGTGTATAATATGAAGGTAAAATAAAGTATACGGTGAGCGAAAACTTAAACAACCGTATTAAAAACTTCATTAAATTTTAAGAAATAAATAAATAGTATTAAATAATTTCATAACCTAACAGTAATTTTTTCGGTACTTACGTATTAACGCCACCGCAGCTGTTTAGGTTATGTTGACTTCGTGTACTGACAAATCGTACGTATATCAAAATAATCTAACTAAATATAACCTAAGCTCGCTTCGCTCGCTAACCTCTTTATAATTAACATTAAATATGCATAATTTATACAATTTATTAATAATATAACCTTAATGTTACAGCACTGAAATCGGTGCTTAATGTAATTGCAACCGAAATCCGGTTGACTACTTTGTTTTTTAATACAGCTGTAGCTGCGGTGGCGTTAATACGTAAGAGGTTAGCGAGCGTAGGTTATATTTAGTTAATTTGATATACGTACGATTTGTCAGTACACGAAGTCAACATAACCTAAACAGTAGCTGTAGCTACGGTGGCGTTAATACGTAAGTACCATTTTTTCTATAATAAATTTTCGATATATCCTCCATTTGTGGCATCAATACGTTTATTCACGTTTGTAGCCTTTTTTAACGGTTACAGGGGTTGATATGAGATATTTCGGCTTCAACATTCCGTAAGTCAAGTGATTCTGCGAGGATTTTTTTTAAACACTTTTCGTTTTAAATAACTGTGTAGAAAACATCCGCAGAAAGTACATATTGCGGCCTAGGTGGATGGCTATAGACCACAGAAAATTATTTTCTCCCCAAAGAATTCGCATATCAGCAACACTATATTATTCTGTGTTTAAGCCATTGTACTTTTTTTGCTGTCCTCAGCGATCGCATTCATCTTCTACTTACTCTATGAAGTCAGTTAACCGCTAATGGCCATTTCCGCTAACGGCAGACTGTCGAGATATCGCGAAACAAAATCCGATATTTTGTAAACGTAATGTAGTCTCATCGAAAACGTGAGGGTTCAATGCACTCCGATATCGGGTTTTCCCGCTGTTTACAAAATCGCTTAGATGAAACCGTGCCACATTACTAATGAAAATGTTATTCAAGATCCTAATATCGCTAAGAAGAAAACGAATAAGTCATTAGTAATAATTGTGTTCTTCCACGATCGCGTTATTGCGATTCCTGCACGACGTGAATACGGTACGGACATAATGTCCGTACATTAATTCTTTGCGACTTCGCGAACACTCCCGTATGACATTCCGATCTGCTGAAATGGCCTTCTTATAGACTTCCCGATGATTGTTCAAAGGATATGTGGACACGTTCCAAAGATTTGTGTTTTAAAACTGTTAGTCGGCCGGACTGTTTTCATTCATCTACACTTCCGGACTTTCTCTAAAACGAGTGACTGCGCGCGAAAGTTTTTACATATTGGGTGAGTTTGATCGAAAAAAACTACACTGACGTCTTCCTGGCACTTTAAAAATGACTTCCATTTAAAGTAAATCTCAAAAATAAATGCTCGTCGAAACGGTGTAAAACTCACGCCAGCATACCGCCGTGCGTTTTACAGCATTCCTACCGTCGATCAAGTAATCTCCCCGTATTTTGAAGAGATTGTTGTGTACGTGTTACTGCTTCAAGTTCATAATAATAGCGATCCACTTAATAATTTTAACCAAAATGCAATTTCCCGCTTCAGCGGATTAATTTTAGTTTCAATTAATTTTCAATTTTTCACTTTCTTCAGAATTCAATTCTTCAGTCCAGTTTCAGAGTTCTTCAGTACAATTTTATAGTACTTTTCCTTACCTATGATTACTAGTACTTCTTGTTCGTGATTCTATCTTTCCTGTCACTCCATTCAGACCAATATTTTACTATTTATGAATTTACTCTAAATCCATAAATGTAATTCTTCTACTCTGCTTTCAGTTTTATTTTCTGATTATATACATCATCAAAAATATTGCTAAATACTAATTTCTTCTCTTACGACATATTCAACAGCTTTTTGAAGGATTATTTAGCTATTATTGTTTTTTTATACGTACTTTTATTATACTCACTCGTGTGTCTGCTTTGTGTTGGCGGGATGGTCAAAATTTTTCATCCGATTTTTAATCTATTTCCGTATAAGCTAGAAATGTAGTTAAGCGTGCACATTCATTGTGCGTGACAAAACAATACGGTATAAAACGTTTTTACGAATAAAAAAATTGTTTTCAGTAGAAAATTAGTTGTTTCACTGATATACAATTTCAAACATATATACTCAGTTAGCAGAGGAGGGGGAGAGAGAGGGTGGGAGTGTGAGTGAGAGAGAATGTATGTTGTCTTTTAATATGCTTCGTCTATTATTACGTTGATTTGTTTGATCCTCGTCAATTCAAGTCGGCTTCATGTCTGCGGAAAGTTCGAAGGTGTCAATGATGTGTTTAGTAGTGTTTATTAGGTAAGCTACTTAGGTATGTAACCTCAACCTGAGGTTGACAAGTTTCTTTTCTTGAAAAGTTCTTCTCCAAAGAGTTTGAACTGAATTTTACAGAACATTCAGTCTAACTTGCAAATGATGTAAACAACAACGTTTTAATCTAGCTTCGCGTTATTCTGATTTTTCTGCTAATTTTATTTACGAGCGTTACAAACGATCTCGTTGCTGTTTTGAATTTATAACAATCGTTTGTGATAAACATTGTCTTCAAAAGTTTTTAATATACTTTCATGTCGTTCACTCGGTTCAAATGTTCTTTTATCTCTTCGTTTTTTTAGTCGCTTGTTTTTTTCCATTTCTAATTTTTTTCTTGTTTCTAATCGCTACTTCCCGAAGAAATCCTCTTCATTATTATTGTCTTCCCTCATTTGTTGTTGAAAATATATCTTTTTTTCTTTTCTTTTGACTGATTAATTAATTCACACAGAAGCTTGTGTGGGAATATGAAAACGGAAATTTTTACCGTTTGAAAAATGTCATGACTGACCGGGATTCGAACCCGGTACCTCCGGATGAAATGCCGAGACGCTACCGTTTCGTCACAGCGTTTGGAGGAGTTTTAATCCAATAGTTTATTTATAATAAAAGATTACAACGTTTTACATATTTTAGGGTTATACGGTGACTAATCACAAAATCTTTTTTTTTGTAGTACGAAGATCAAAAGCTGTGGTTATTAGACCGGTGAAAACTGATAGCGTATGAAAAATTGCCATGCCTGACCGGAATTCGAACCCGGGAACTCCTCACGTAATGCCGAGGTAGTATGTTCTCAGCCTTGGAGGTAGGTTCTATTATATTTAAATGAAATTATTTTTCTCTTTTTAGTGTTAGCATTACTTTACATACTTCAAACATAAGTGTATTTTATTTCTTTATTTTCTTTCAACCAGTTCAACTACATGACAGATTTTTTTTTTTTAATTACAAACTTGTTTAACGGTTGATATGTAAAATGTTTCTTATGTTTACGTGTAAATAAAGAATCAGATCATGAAAGGGATCTGAAAAATCGGTATTTTTCATCGTTTCTTTTTGTGAAGTTAACAAGGTGATGCGAATGCTTTTTTATTCTATCAAAACCTTATTTAATTTGATATTATAGAAAATATTTATATTTATTATTTATTATTATTCTTTATTGGCATGCTTAAAAATAATTACCGAGGTATATATTTTTTTTTCTTCAGTCATTTGATTGGTTTGATGCAGCTCTCCAAGATTCCCTATCTAGTGCTAGTCGTTTCATTTCAGTATACCCTCTACATCCTACATCCCTAACAATTTGTTTTACATATTCCAAACGTGGCCTGCCTACACAATTTTTCCCTTCTACCTGTCCTTCCAATATTAAAGCGACTATTCCAGGATGCCTTAGTATGTGGCCTATATGTATAGTGCCTTAGTATGCCTTAGTATGTGGTATATGTATAATTTGATAAAAATTATATATACATAAGAAGTAAGCTAATTATTATTTCTAAAAATCGTATTACATTATTTCATTACGTGTTACAAAAACAACAATTATTTATGCAAAAATTTGCAATCGAATTCATCACGACACAGTCCGTTTCAATTACAATCTGTCCATGATATTCAGTCCGACTGAATTGTAATATACGTATCTAATATTTCGCAGTGATTAATACAGAACTCCAATTACCTTTGTTATTCAATGTTACGCACCATTGCGTGCTTAGTTCGCGTTAATAACATGACGTGTGGATAACGTGTTACTGCTACATAAACTACAATACGTATAATTAAAATGTTTATACGACTAATGATTTTATTTTTTAATTTCCTGGCTATTAGGTTGTATTCCAAAACTTGCAGCTTATTATGTAAGGGGAAAACGATAATCGGTCAAATTTTTACTCTCTTGTTTTCTCAGGTTTTTGAAAAATCAAAATTTTAGCATGGAAAAATTCCGAAAGAATGTATGTACGTATGCAGGTTTGTTTTTTGCTCGATTTCTCCAAAACTGGATGGATATGTTCAGATGAAATTTGACACGATGATTTCTGTATAAGGGGCATTGTTGCCATTTAACTTCGTTCCCAATCGTTCTATAAGCAGAGAGATACGGACTTTATGGACGACAAATAGCAAAAGTTTACTCAAAAGAACGTAAATTTTTACTTTCCTGGCATCATAGCTCTAGAGCTATGATGATAGTACAGTAATTAGTCAAAAAATGGGGTATTGCGTTTTTGCATTTCTCGACGTTTTATGACCCAGGGACCCCAAAAACAAAAAAAAAATTGAGGGGGTAATGTTCGTACGTACGTGTGTTGCGTATTTGAAGCCTAATAACTTTTGACTGGATAAAGCAATTTTAATGAAATTTTGTACGGAGACTTGTATATGGGGCAAATTGGAGATAAAATTTTGAAATCAATATCTCCAGAGGGTGGAGTATATAATTTATTGAGGGAAATTTACTCAAGATTTTGCAAACATAAATCCGCTGTTATTGTTATCATCATCATATGGTGTTCTGCCTTTTGGCATATCCCTGGCAACTCTGTTCTCTCCATCTGTTTCTGTCCCGTGCATTTCTGTTTGTCTCATCATAACCTTCACTATCCTTTATGTAATTTATTACTTCAGCTTTTTCCTTTCTCTTCATTTTTCACTTTTAATGAAGTCTTCAAGAGCTGTATTTATTATTCCTTTTCGCCTAATTATATGACCGATCCGGTTTTCTTTCCTCCTACTAATAGTCGCTGTTCTATCTTCATTTATTATTCTACTTTACCGACTCTGTCCTCCCATTTTTTCTTATCCAGACCCGCATCTGAAAAGTCTCGATCTTATCGTTTTCCTTTTTCGCCAGTAACCACGTTTCACTATTAAGCTAATGTGCACATTAATTAATGTTTAATTATCATACAATTTTTTTTTTAATTTGCCCTAAAATTTGCCTCCCTCCACAGAAATCGAAAAAAACAACCTTTTTATTTATTACATATTTTTTTAACCGAATTTGTTTTTGTCTTCCTAGGCATAGTAGTAGTGCACGTGACCAAAAAAAAAAAAAATAAATGAATAAAAATTTACTTTGAGACAATGTTGAGGCCTCCTGATAGGAGGAGCCTATCAGAGTTTAAAAAAATCGATTTTTTTTTTTTTAATTTTTAAAACTTTTTTTGGTTTATTTAAACTTTTAAAAATAATATTACAATAAAAATTTCATCATAATTCACGTTCCATCCACTGCCAAAAAAAGAAATCCTAGGTAACCTTTTATCGGTTTATATTTTTCAGTGGAATTTCTTTTAATTTCTCCCGTTTGAGATAGTTAAAGTAAAAAATAAAAAAATAAAAAAATTGGAGTTGGGGACGGAAAAAATATAAAATAACGATTTTTTTAAAGTTTTTAAATTCTTTTTTTCTATTTAAACACATAAATTTTGTACAATAAAACTTTGTAAATTACCCCCACACTAAAAAAGAAATTGTAGGTAATATTTTCATGTATAATTATTTTTCCACTGTACTCGTATAAGTATAAATAAATATTGCCAGGAAAGTATTACAACTTTGTTATTAATTATTTTATTTCATATATCTTAATGCCCCTTAGGTAATTAAAATACTTTCTGATGACTTATTCAAACCCGTTAAAGGACGGGAGGGAAAAACATTTTCTTTGTTGGACTCTACCGCACTTCTGTACCAATTAGATGATTCTATTACATTATTATATTACTTTGGTTATGTAATTGGACAATTTCATTCCGGGATTGAGGATAAATAAGCTAGATAAAAGATTAAAAAATTAGCCGGTTGTTTTGTATTTTTACTTCCTTGTACGAAGTAAAGGAAGTATTGTAATCGCGAAGAATTTCTGTTTCCATATTTCAACGGAAATATCTATTTTGACTAGTTTCGGCGTAACGTGTCTACGTACGTATGTATGTATGTATGTACGTATATACGTATGTATCTCGCATAACTCAAAAACGATTAACCCTACGATGTTGATATTTTGGATTTAAGACTGCTGTAACAACTAGTTGCGCACCTCCCATTTTGATTGCAATCGACTGAACCAAAAGTGTCGAAAAACGCTCGAAATCCAAAAAAAAAAAATAGAATTTTGGACTTTTTCTTAACTGCACTAATAGGCTCTCATTGAGAGCTTTTCAATGATATATCATAAGTGGTACTTATTTTAATTGATTCCACAGTTATAGCCAAATAAAATTAATAAAATATTTGGATCTTACGGGAAGTCACATCGGTTTGAATCAGACTGCACCTTTTTTTTTAAATTTTTTTTTTAATTTAAATATATTTATTTATTAATAATTATTAACCTCCGATTGTAAAAAAAAAAAATTACGATAAATAATAATTCAACAATAAAAAAAAGGTATATATGAAAAAATATCAGAAGTTTTTAATGAAATAAAATTTTACGTACTCGTACTTTTAAAAATGTAAATTTGTAATTTAATAGGCGTACAAGGAAGTCATGTGATGTCCACATCAGATTTTTTTATCGGCTATCGATTTGCTTAATATCTTCAAAGCAAAAAGAATAAATAAACGGTAGTTTAACCTGTTATTATGAAATTTTAGAGCGATGTGATCTGAATATGGGTTATTGATGTTATTTTTTTTTTTTTGCAGTCGGTCAAATTGGTGTGGTTAGAAAACTGGGAAATATCTGGGAAAACTGGGAATCACTGGCTCCACATCTCAAAATGTTACGTAAAGTAGAATAGATGTTTTTTTTACCTAATTTTTTATTTATATACTTAGAGTCTTAATTTCCACCCTAAGTAGTGATCTGTTGAGGCCCCCTTATCTGTTGAAATGCTTTGAAAGATTTGTTTGAATAATAAAAAACTCGTAATTTGAATAATCCTATTTGTGTAAGTTGTATTAAACGTTAAAATTATTTTATCACCCGTTTTTATCTTACACGCAGTTTTTAAATCATCTGATCTCCGAAGAAATTGACACAATAATTTTATTTTTATGTTTAGTCGGTGCGGTATTGGGAGAACTAAAAAAGCGAGGGTGTTCTCTGTGGTTAATTCCACTACTGTCTTTATCCTTTAATAAAGTTATTAACCGTTTGCAAAGATAAGGATGCAAAGTTGCCGGTACGTGCTCTTCGATAAAGAGAGTCGAACTGGGAAATGTCATTAATTAGAATGGCGGAGACTCAATCAAGAACTTGGAAAGTTTTATTTAATATATTTTTTTTTATCATCACCGGTTGACAGTTTTAACGTTACATATCGCCATGATAACGATTTCTTCATCGGCCGATAGAAACTTTCCTTTCCCCATCAAATAATCTTGTCACTCAAAAGTCAATCGTCTCTAACATTAGAAAATCAATGATAGACAAAAAACAACTTTTCATGTTTCTCTAAGTGCGATACCATTTCTTGAATTGTTTTTTGCGTACATTACAAGTGTGTAAATATAATTTTCTTATAACCCTTAGTTTTAAATAAATTACGCTTCAAAAAACATTAAGGGAAAATATAGTGAAAATCTGAAAAATTTAATATTTTGTACGGCCACACATGTGTTAGAATGATTTCGCTGATGCTTTTCTTTTATAAATAGCTTCAGGCATATTCCGAATTAATGCCCGACAGTAATCGGCTAGCATGTTAGTATACCATTTCCCTTTATAGTAGCATTCCATCACCGAAATGTCTTAGTGGAAAAGTTCACCGTGTTGGTCACTTACGTCTCCGAGGTTGTCCGGGAAAAAACTTCTAAAATACATATCTTCATTTTTTAAGAAAATTGTCAGTAAAAGTCACTAGCAGACATCAGAATGAGGAATAGCAACACTGATAACTGAAGGTGACCTCATAAAGAGACCTAAAGCCAGACCTAAGACCCATCTTAGGTCACTCATCTAATGAGTAAGGTCACTCATTAGAAACCTAATCAAATGTACCAAACGTCTTAAATTTTATGATCTATGGATATTGCTTCATGGAACGTGACTTTACCGTTTGGTACTTTACCTTATATCACAGCTTATTTTTAGTTTGCATCGCCCTTAGACGTTTCATGAGCTCGCTGAACGGTGAAATTGAAAAACGGATATGCATTATAATCCTGTTAGATTGTAATTTTGTAGCGGCGACATCGTAAACAGTAAACCTAGTCTTAGGAGAAATTATTATTAGTTGTAAACTAGAGAATATTTTTGGTTTTCGGTCCTGTTTAATTTATAAAATTTCATTTTATTTGTTTACAAAAATAATTTTAAAAAATCATAAATCTTACTTTAAAATAACTGAAGTTATATAGTGAAGAATAATTCACACTGATGACAATAGATATTATATATTGATATAACTTACTTTATATGAATAATCTAAAAGAAAAAAAATTGGGTGGGTTGAAGGCACGCATCACGAATTGGTTAGTAGAAAATAAATCAAATCTTACTTTTTAATTTGTAGATAGTTAAGCACTTTGCATGTGGGGGTTTGCGGTTGTTTAACTTTTCTGGCGAGGATCGGTTGACTACTCAATTGTTTACGTAAGTTAAAACGACTAAAGTCTATTGTCAATAAATATTTACGATACAGCCTACTAATATAAATTGTTTTACTACTTAAACGTTCCAGGAACATTCCAGATAAGTTTCACAAGAATTTGGAGGTTGTAATATTGTAGAAAATTTTGGGAACGTCGAACTATTATTATTACTTTATCAAATTATGTGAATTATGTAAGTTGTTAAATTAAGAAAAACGTTTACCTAGACAACATTTTTTAACATATTTTTTTAAAAACTTTATTAAGTGTATTACTTGGTGTTTTTTGTCGTTTCTATAACGATAACTTTGTTCGTTCAATGTTAATAATTTTTATAAAAACTATGTTACAGTACGTGGATAACAAAACATATTTTAAACTACACTTTGTTTAAGTAACGGTCCAGTACTGAAGGCATTTATAGAGAGGTCTTTTCGATACAGGAACTTTCTCAGGAGTAGACGTAAAAGACAAAAATGAGCCTGGTAACAAGCACGGTGAAATTACAATACTTGCTGTCAAAGAAAACGTAGAAATTTTTTCACCAGTAGAAGCACATTACGTTCGTAAATTTTCTTCACGGCTTTATTTCGATAAAAAATTTTCTGTTATTAAAATCTACAAGCTTTATAAAGGTATAAAAAGCTATGAAAGGTACAAAAACAGTTAAACCTGTTAAACGCGATTTTTTTTCAGTTACAACTTGTCATTTTATAAACTGGAAAACGATCAACGTCCCACTTGCGTAAGATATGGCTTATGTAAAAATTCCGATCAGAAAGAAAAATTGCAGGCAGGATATGAACTTCACTAACAAAGAAAACTTGAACGTAACTCTGCTAAAGAAAACGCCAATGCTAAAGGAAAGAGAAAAATCCGATAAAACTTGCGTAATTTGTATTTTGATTTGATTTGCAAAGTTTTCTTCAACTTCCTATTCGAACGTTTCAAAAAATATATTTATAACGTAACAGTATTCAAAGGTGGTAACGAAAAAGGTTATTATTCTCTGCGGAATGATTTGCACGGAAGAATTTGAAGCTTAGAATTCGGATCTATAATATTGAAACGGATACCTATGATGTTAGCTGAAGAAGTCGCACAAATTTCTATGTTTTCTGATAACGCGTTAGCCAAAACAGGAACAGAAATTTGGCCGCTGCATTATTGTATGCAATTCAACAAACAAAACCTAAGTTATAGAAAATATAGAAAAATTTCTGGAATCCGGAAATATTTTCGTGGAATGCGATACAATGCATTTTGCCATCGAGCGTGAGAGTAAAACGAAAAACGTATTTGAGATGGAAGGCGGGTTAACATCTGCAAGAAGTCCACACTTCACAGGTAAAAAAAGAGGCAAAACCGTTGAGCTTCTTTCAGCTAAAATTTTCTAACTTTTACGATTTACTCTTTGATAAAGGAATTAAAAACAGAACAAAAAATAAGAAGGAGAAACTGTCCGTCGGTTAAAAATAAAATTTTTACGTTTTCTGAAAGAATCTTCAAACTCCATATATTTTACAAATACGATCACGCTGCACTACACAAAGAAATACTTAATAACAAAGATCAAGGGAGACCCCAAAAAAATATTAACTTGACTCAAGCTTACAAATAGTTGAAACACCTACCTATACATTCTTCAGTGATACTAGTAACTACAACCTATAGCAAAATTTTTAAACATAACTTTAACTAGTTGGACTTGTTAAAGTATGTTCATAGAAATAAAAAATTCCAGAAGAGTATCACGGTCAGTACTCTAAACTGCCTACGTATAAAGACACAAAAGTACAAGTACCAAAGCCACTTTATTGCTCGGATGATGGAAATGCTCATCCGAGCAGGAGGAAGAAATACCGAATGAATATCAAACGGAATGTAAAAGAAATATCAATCAAATAAAATAATTTTTAATTAATGGGTGTTTGATTACTGTTATAAGAAATTAATAGTCAGGGGTATTAATAAATACGCGATTACTAAACACAAAGTACTTATATTTAGTGAGAATCTTTTAAAACCAAACAACAAACGTTACAAAAAGTGCTACGATTAAAATCCCTTTATTTGTCATACTCTCTGTTTAAACTTCGTCACTCGCTACCTTGAAAAAAGTAAATAAATAAATCTCTTACAAAATTAAAATATTAGATAAGGAAAAGTATTAAGTTTGTTGCTCCAGTTTTAATTAAATTTATTATTAATTCTTTTTTTTTCACCTTACTTCCAATTTAATTAATTAATTAATAAAGAGATTTACTATTAACGTATATGTAAATATTTAAATAAAGAGAAAAGTGAGGATATTTTAATTTTAATAGATTAATAACAACGTTTACAAAGACGCTTTCATAAAATTGTAAAAAACCTGTATTAATATATATATTTTTTTTTTAAATATGAGAAAATATTTTTTAAAGAAATAAAAAATTTGAAAAATTAAAAGAGTGTTAATTTTGCGGTTTTTCTTGGTTTTATGTAACAAATTTATGTTGGTAATATAAGTTAAATCGAACTGT
This sequence comes from Lycorma delicatula, assembly GCF_047948215.1. Taxonomy (NCBI): domain Eukaryota; kingdom Metazoa; phylum Arthropoda; class Insecta; order Hemiptera; family Fulgoridae; genus Lycorma; species Lycorma delicatula. The sequence goes on from NC_134462.1 coordinate 119,980,301, forward strand.
AAATAAATTTTTCTTATATATCTCGATGCCGGTTTCATCTAGCGAGTTCACATTTTGCGGTTTTTCTTTCTTATAAACAATTTTCTTTCTCTTGATTATTTTGATTTATTTTATAACATTAAAATGTCTATTTTACGCCTGAACCGGAATTAAAACTGTAATAAAATAGCTTATAAATTTGATAAATAGGTAAAATTAAATATCTCTTACATTTAATTCATTATTGATTTATTATCAAATCGAACGTATTTTCTAAATTGTAATACACGCACACGGTTGAGTATGTACGGGCTACTATTATTAAAGTCTCATTTACAACGATTATTACTCGACGTAGGTTAAATAATATATTCTACCGTACTGTGTAATATTGTGTCATTATCTATGTTCAGATTTATTTAATCATTCTGTAATTGATTTAGTCATCCGATATTAGTTTACTACATTGTCTTATGATATTAATAATAGATAAATACATCATGTGAAATGACTTTTAAAATTATAAAATAAGTTTCCTACATTTCATACGTTCGTATTTTATTTTAATTAATAGCGTGTAATAATTTATTTATCTAGCGGATAGGTTCTGATGAATTATTCCTGGTATAATGTGGGACATACGGTTTTTCCTTATTAATAAAAATAAAATGATTGTCTTATAATTTATACCTCCTACCTTCACAATAAATAAAAAATGACCTGATTTTACGTTCAAATCGCTTACGATAGAGAATTAATCAGTTATTTATTAAATATTATTAAACGTAATAAAATAGCGATTCATTATTAGCATTAAATGCTTTTTTATAATGACGCATTAAAGACCGAGATAAACCGGTAAAAGTTCTATGAAGAAATAAATAAAAGAGAAATTAAAATAAAGAACAAAAAGAGAATTATCAAATAATAAAACATATTCTTTGATTTGATATAAATATATTATTTTGAGGTAAATTTTTCTGTACGGTCTAAAGCCATAAAGCAGTGGTAGATTATTATTAGGATTTATTTGCCAAAAGGACATCTATAGTCGTTTCGTTCGTATAAAATCCTGCAATATAAATAAATAACACCCGACAAATACGAACAGTATTTTTTTTTATAACTTTATTTGTATCGGTAGTTCAGATATTTAATTGAATAATATATTTATGGGTGTTTAAAAGTTATCGATAAATCTGTTCTGCATCTATTCATTTTAAACAGCTACAAAAAAAAAAAGAAAACATTTGAGTGTGAAAACAATTTAAGAGTACTGATTTTAGAAGGGAACACTTTTCCGTTTAATTTATTTATCTTTATGTTTAAGATATTTATCATTTAAGTTAAAATAAATTTATTAAATCTTAATTTTGTGAAGTAATACTGAAACAGACAAGCATGCTTATTTTATAAAACTATTAAATATTTTATATTGTAATAAAATTTAGTAACTAATTATTATTTACGAGCGAAAATAAAATAAAATATATCATAATATTTAATATATCTGTAATAAAATATATCATAATATTTCATGTTATAATATGTATTAAATTTTACGTAAAAAGATTATTTGAAAACGTTTCATAATCATTTTATAAGTTTACTGTAGTTAAGGTATTGTTTTATAACAACCGTTGATTTCGATATCGTTAACTTATATCAAGCTAAACAATACGGTTTTACGTGGGTTTTACAGCATAAAATATATACAGTTAACTAAAAATTTTAATATCGTATTAAACTTCAAATACAGTTATTTTGTTAGATATATAATTACTTTTTTAAATCACCTGGTTAATTTTTAATAATTTACGACATATTTTAGTGAACTTTACAATTAATTATTAATCATTGTGGGTTGAATTTTATACGTACATTTCTTCTTGATAAATTATGCGCGTGTGCGCGAGCACGAACGAGCGCGGGAATCGATTTCTGAAAAATAACTTTCGATCTACTTCACAAAATAGGCGAAATCTCATCTCAAGTACGGCGTATGTATAAGCACTTCGAAGGAAGATAATGAAGATTTGAAGACATAACCCAAGATTTGTGTACAGGTACATTATTGCAATGATCACTTTTGCAAAGAGCACTTTCTTTTTGGACAGTTGTGGACTTTTAGCCTGAGCAGCGTTCTTTAGTTGGTTCAGAGTGAAACGTAATACCCCTTGTTGATGTTCATGCATTTTTCAGGTACTCTACGATTACCACACCACAAGAATCCAAAAAACCGTAGCCATGACTTTTTCTGAAGATGGAACCATTTTCGCTTTATATGGTGCACTTTCCCCTGCTCCTGTTCGGTGTTTAGACTATTGTTTGGTCTTCGGCGAGTAACGATGAATCCATGTTTTATCTAGTCTTATAAAACTTGAAGGAACTGAGCGGAATGGCGTTTAAGTCTCATCACCGTTGATAAGTGTTTAGTCGAATGCGTTTTTGTTCGAATGTAAATCAAACGCGGAACTTATCGAGCGAAAAGTTTTATCGTAGCAAAACCATAGTGTAAAATGTAGTGAAATTTAAACTGTAGTGAAATTTTTTACTAAATGTAGTAAAATTTAGGTCTGTATTCAATGTCAGCAAGCTCACTTAACTTCAATCGGCGTGCAGTTAATTCGCCCTTGTGGATTATTGTGATGATTTCGTCAAAAGTAACGGTTTTTGAGCATTCCGAGGGTTCATAATCTTGAATGGATGTACAATCACGTTTAAATTCAGCAGTGCACTTTTTTACCATCAAAAACAAAGGGAAGAATTACTTAATGTGGGAAATAAATTTTTTTGTAAGTGCGTGAGGGTTAAAATATCAAAACTTGTTTGCTTCACTCGATCGCCACAAACAAGCGCCTAAACGCACGGGTCTGAAACTTTGCAGCATGCCATCTAAAGGAACATACTAGATAAATATCGTAGCCGTTTGATTTTACTTGCTCCATCTTTCTAACTGACCAAGAACGTTCCCAACGATCCTGGTGATACAGCTAAAACATACTCCAGTCACCTGATGTTTGCCAATTTATGCTTAAGGCAATGCCTTAATAATATCTTCATCTTGTGCAGTTATTCCACCTCCTGTGAACTACGAACGACAAAGTTCTCGTGGACGGAGGGCCACACAGTATGGTACTTACATTTTAACTGTGGAAACTTAAGTTACCGGAAAATTCCACAATGTTAGGTCATAACCTATACGCTGAACGGGTAGTCGTTTTTCATAACAAAAGACAACACTAATATCAGCGCTAAGACCGCCTCTGCTTAAAAATTTAACCTTCCTGCCTATCTTAAGCATAGGGGATCCCTTCACCGCTTCTTTTGTGCTTTCAACCCCAGTATGTGTTTCACTCTAGATACAGTAAACCTTCTAGCATTAACTCAACATCTTCCAGTCCATTTGCTGTCGGTGAAGTTAGTCAACGTTTGGGATCCGTAATACAGGAAATTGTGGTCAATTTTGACATTGCATCAACAGCCATAAATGCTCATCGTTTTAGTTTCCCGTACAAGACAGAGTTTTGGGTCGATGGAATACATTAATGATAAGTTGACATGTAAACGATGTAACATTTGAAAATTACTTTTCTTAGTTTTGGACGACTATTACCTTCTTATGGCAATGGACTCGTACATGTTACATTGAAAATATCGCCTAACGAATGATATAAAAAAAAAACTGATATCGACTTAATGTATGAATGAGGTGTGAGATTATATCATTTGATTATTTCTAGTGTTAATCTTTTACTCTGCACTGAGTGCAAGCATTATAGCAGAAGGTTATCGATAGTTTTTAACCTTACGAATGCATATTATTTCATCTATAACTTCGAATAACTAACCGCTTCGGTGTAATACCTCAGTTAGGTCTAATTACTCTATATATTAACTTTCCTGGTTCATATTTTGTAATAAATAAAAGTCATTGCCCAGTTGACTATTAAATATTCATTTTAATAAGTTATAATGATCATTACATGTTTAATGTTTTACTTTGAGTTATATCAAAAGAAGATTACATTGTTAATGAAGTGATGAAAGTTCATGTAACAGAATGAGATCTAAATTTAAACTGAACAATGCATTAATAATAATGAATTACTAATAAAAAATAACAGCTGATAAAATAGGCTAGCTGAATATACAAATGTATTTACATTTTACAAAAAAGTAAGAAGAATGCGACAGTTTATGTATTTATAAATTAATAAGAAGAAAAAGAGAGCGAGTCTTAACATAACTGCTTTTCAAAAACAAAATAAAAATCATTTGTTTACAATATTAAAATTACACATATTAGAAAAAAATAACATGAAGAATAGTAATATTAATAATCATTGATTTGTAATCACAAAATGTCATATAAATGATCATGTAATTAACAATATAATTATAAATGAATAAATCATACAAAAAATATTACCTAAAATGTTGTATCTTAAGAAATGGGTTTAATTATGCATATCACTTTAATATATAGTAGTATAATAATTATATAATTATAAGTATTTAGAAACTGTATTCACTTATATTTTTCATATAGTATCAACAATAATCATACATTTATGTAATAAATAGTAGTGACAAAGCTCATAGGTATTCTAACTTGGTTTGCCAAGCATATTTTATGTATTCTATAAGTGAATAAATTAAATTGATCAAAATCAATGATCTGATCTGTATGAATAATTGTACCTACAGTCATATTACGTTTATATGCCTACAAGCGCCCATGATGATGATGAGGTAGAGTGTGTATACGAAGAGATTGATGAAGCAATTAAACACGTAAAAGGAGATGAAAATTTAATAATAGTTGGAGATTGGAATGCAAGCATTGGAAAAGGCAAGGAAGGAAATATAGTGGGTGAATACGGGCTGGGCAAAAGGAATGAAAGAGGGGACCGACTTATAGAGTTTTGCACGAAGTATAATTTAGTAATTGCCAACACCCAGTTTAAAAATCATAATAGAAGAATATACACTTGGAAAAAGCCAGGCGATACTGCAAGGTATCAGATAGATTATATCATGGTTAAGCAAAGATTTAGAAATCAACTCGTTGACTGCAAAACTTACCCTGGAGCAGACATTGATAGCGACCATAATTTGGTGATAATGAAATGTAGATTGGGGTTTAAAAACCTGAAGAAAAGGTGTCAGATGAATCGGTGGAATTTAGAGAAGCTTGAGGAAGAGGAGGTAAAGAAGATTTTTGAGGAGGACATCGCAAGAGGTCTGAGTAAAAAAGATAAGGTAGAAAATGTAGAAGAAGAATGGGAGAATGTTAAAAAGGAAATTCTTAAATCAGCAGAAGCAAACTTAGGCGGAATAAAGAGAACTGGTAGAAAACCTTGGGTTTCAGACGATATATTGCAGCTGATGGATGAACGTAGAAAATATAAGAATGCTAGTGATGAAGAAAGTAAAAGGAACTATCGGCAATTAAGAAATGCTATAAACAGGAAGTGCAAACTGGCGAAAGAAGAGTGGATTAAAGAAAAGTGTTCAAAAGTGGAAAGAGAAATGAACATTGGTAAAATAGACGGAGCATACAGGAAAGTTAAGGAAAATTTTGGGGTACATAAATTAAAATGTAATAATGTGTTAAACAAAGATGGTACACCAATATATAATACGAAAGGTAAAGTCGATAGATGGGTGGAATATATTGAAGAGTTATATGGAGGAAATGAATTAGAAAATGGTGTTATAGAGGAAGAAGAGGAAGTTGAGGAGGATGAAATGGGAGAAACAATACTGAGATCTGAATTTAAGAGAGCATTAAAAGATTTAAATGGCAGAAAGGCTCCTGGAATAGACGGAATACCTGTAGAATTACTGCGCAGTGCAGGTGAGGAAGCGATTGATAGATTATACAAACTGGTGTGTAATATTTATGAAAATGGGGAATTTCCATCAGACTTCAAAAAAAGTGTTATAGTTATGATACCAAAGAAAGCAGGGGCAGATAAATGTGAAGAATACAGAACAATTAGTTTAACTAGTCATGCATCAAAAATCTTAACTAGAATTTTATACAGAAGAATTGAGAGGAGAGTGGAAGAAGTGTTAGGAGAAGACCAATTTGGTTTCAGGAAAAGTATAGGGACAAGGGAAGCAATTTTAAGCCTCAGATTAATAGTAGAAGGAAGATTAAAGAAAAACAAACCAACATACTTGGCGTTTATAGACCTAGAAAAGGCTTTCGATAACGTAGACTGGAATAAAATGTTCAGCATTTTAAAAAAATTAGGGTTCAAATACAGAGATAGAAGAACAATTGCTAACATGTACAGGAACCAAACAGCAACAATAACAATTGAAGAACATAAGAAAGAAGCCCTAATAAGAAAGGGAGTCCGACAAGGATGTTCCCTATCGCCGTTACTTTTTAATCTTTACATGGAACTAGCAGTTAATGATGTTAAAGAACAATTTAGATTCGGAGTAACAGTACAAGGTGAAAAGATAAAGATGCTACGATTTGCTGATGATATAGTAATTCTAGCCGAGAGTAAAAAGGATTTAGAAGAAACAATGAACGGCATAGATGAAGTCCTACGCAAAAACTATTGCATGAAAATAAACAAGAACAAAACAAAAGTAATGAAATGTAGTAGAAATAACAATGATGGACCACTGAATGTGAAAATAGGAGGAGAAAAGATTATGGAGGTAGAAGAATTTTGTTATTTGGGAAGTAAAATTACTAAAGATGGACGAAGCAGGAGCGATATAAAATGCCGAATAGCACAAGCTAAACGAGCCTTCAGTAAGAAATATAATTTGTTTACATCAAAAATGAATTTAAATGTCAGGAAAAGATTTTTGAAAGTGTATGTTTGGAGTGTCGCTTTATATGGAAGTGAAACTTGGACAATCGGAGTATCTGAGAAGAAAAGATTAGAAGCTTTTGAAATGTGGTGCTATAGGAGAATGTTAAAAATCAGATGGGTGGATAAAGTGACAAATGAAGAGGTATTGCGGCAAATAGATGAAGAAAGTAGCATTTGGAAAAATATAGTTAAAAGAAGAAACAGACTTATAGGCCACATACTAAGGCATCCTGGAATAGTCGCTTTAATATTGGAAGGACAGGTAGAAGGGAAAAATTGTGTAGGCAGGCCACGTTTGGAGTATGTAAAACAAATTGTTGGGGATGTAGGATGTAGAGGGTATACTGAAATGAAACGACTAGCACTAGATAGGGAATCTTGGAGAGCTGCATCAAACCAGTCAAATGACTGAAGACAAAAAAAAAAACAGTCATATAGATTTAGAATTTCTTCTAATGTGCTATTCATGATTCTACTGGTAATATGTGTTCAATGGTGAGCAACTCATTTCATTGACAATTGAACGTGTATTTAAATCTTGAGTAATCTATACCTCATATAAATCAATCAATAAATAATCTCCGGTGTCTTATTGCACTTCAATAATAAATCAATAAAAAATACTTATAATGTACTTATTATTATAATGTACTTATAACGTACTCGTATACGTTGTATGCATGTGTTCATGTATGTAGTGTAGTAATTAGTCTGTAGATATCAGGAGTGTAAGAGCAATATGAATGTAACATCACATATAGATTAATACAGATATGCAGAAAAGATTATAGATAATAATACAATATTTA